>NW_027069638.1:497260-574061 GCF_002906115.3 Quercus suber
CCTTGGTTCTGTCTACCACTTCTATTTTTCTGTAAGTATCTAGTTTCCCCATAGGTTTGAGTCCGAGGACCATGCAATACCTTGGTTCTGTCTAGTACCCAGGTATAATGGTGTGAATAGTTTTACCATAGGCTTGGGTCCGAGGACCATGCAATACCTTGGTTCTGTCTACCACTTCTATTTTCCTGTAAATAGGGGTTTGTCCTCGGATCGCCTTACTGGAGATGATTCCTCCTTGGGTCGGATTATGATCTTTACACGTGGCATTAATCTCGCCACCAGCTCGAGGCCCCATCTTTTTCATTTATGAAGCGCCCTTTGTCTGTTCGTGTTCTGCGCTTAACGCTTCGGTGCACGAAACGCGCCTTCATTAATGTCCTCGTGAATTAACACGAGTCCAACGGTCTACGGCCTCCTTGAAAATTGGTAGCTTCATTATTAGCCCGGCTGATAATTTTCTTTTCGAATTCTGCATGAATTAATTCTCACCAACCCCCATCCCCTATATAAGGTGGGGAGATGGTTTCTCCACAATCCATGAACCTCCCAACACAAACAGAAAAAACACATCCTTTCAGCTCCCCAAACCCTTTTAACAACCCCACCAGAATTGTGACTAAGATTGGCAAATATGAGGCGGCTCTGGGCGGGTGTGAGGACATTCGGGCCAAGAGCCGTTATGGCCGCAACCCCCACTGGGCTTCCGGTGCGGCAGAATCTAGGCATAACCCCGATGGCGCCATACAAGGTGGCCCGGAGGGATGTTGTTGAAGTACCTAACGTCTCTTCTCGGAGTGCACCCCCGGCGAAGAAGGCGTGCGAATTCATATCATGGGCGGTGCTCGAGTGTTGCCGTCTCCAACGGCCAACACTCGTGAGGATTGGAGAGAATCAAGGGAACATCATGAGGGAAGGTGTCCCGGAGCCCCTGCATCTGCTCCTTTCTTTGTTCCAGCTCCGCCGCTCCGAGAAGGGAGTTGTTGGTGGCCTGGAAACAAGCTGGCCCTCCCCCTTCCCGGCTTTTAGTGTCAAGCTCTCCCATTCTCTTTATGCCAATAAAAGCACGGCTTGACACTTCCCTTTAGCCAGTTTTTTAGGGCGGGTCCACCTGGGCATCTGATTGTAGAACTAGCTGGTAGGATTAGCTTGTAAATTTGTTTGTGAAACACGCCTGCCTGAGCCTCTAATTGTAATTTGTACTGTTTCTATTTATGAAATAATATCAAGATTTCTCTTTTCGTTGTCAAATCTTCCATTTTCTCTTTTTTTTTTTTTTACTTCGCCAACCTACTGTAAAACGACCACTTAGAACAATTGCCTGGTGCGCCGGCCAGCACCCTAATCCTTCCCACAGACGGCGCCAATTGTAGGGACTCAATTCTGGATTTGACCCTGAGTATGAATGAGTTTTCAGCCCAACAAGCCCAAACAATAAATTTGTAGAGAGTGGGTTAAAGGTTTAGGCGCTGGCCGTCGTTCACCAAGCATGAACTCTTTTTTATAAAAGAAAATACTTAGAGTTTATTTACAACTAGGGGGATGCTCCTCGGCTCGTGGCCGAGGAGCCCCTTTCTTCTCCTTTTTTTCCCCCCTCTCCTTACTTTACTCGCTTTTCTTATATAGTCTTCATCGTCCTATCTTGTTCTTCCATCTGTTGATCATCCATTCGCCTTTCTCCTGGCCGTCCGTCCCCTCAGAGGTCTTATCAGTACTCAAGTGATTCACTCTGATCAACGTTGCCCTGCTAAGGGGTTATATCCCCATTAATGCGGCCAGAGGGGTTAGGTGAATACATTAAGTGTGAGGGTGACAACTTACTTTGGGCTTGGTCTTTCCCAAAATCATCCTTGTCATGCCGAGGACGAGGAGGTCTTCAGCGTGGATCCGGAAAAGAGGCTTTCCCCAATTTAGCCTTGAATGGTCAGTCTTCCTCGGCGTGGGCCTTGGGCCTGCTACACGATGGGCCGAGGCTATCAGGCCCACGGGCCCCACATTTTTTGTTTGGAACTAGTTTATATAGCAATAGGTCATTAGTGATAATTCGATTGTTATAATGAGGAAGGAAGAATTTGAACCATATAAGTCTTTGTAGAAGGAAAAAGATTGGGTTCCAAACCGGTTTAGAGTTAATTTCCTCTAACCTACGATATGGTAGTTGAAGAGTTTAATATAATTTTAATCATATGACTTTTTTCAAATGAGTCGTGTGATTTATTT
Organism: Quercus suber; assembly: GCF_002906115.3. Lineage (NCBI taxonomy): Eukaryota > Viridiplantae > Streptophyta > Magnoliopsida > Fagales > Fagaceae > Quercus > Quercus suber. The sequence continues at coordinate 499,478 of NW_027069638.1, forward strand.
AAATAATATATATAAATAATTTTATAAATCGGCACATAGTAAACTATAAAAGATAGCATCAAACAAGTTTAGAACATAACTTTGTCCTAAAAACACTAAGAGATACCAATTAAATTACAAGACTCTTGATAATAATAGATTGTGAGATAAAAAGAGGATGTGAATATGGTTTTGGGTAGAGAAAAGACACAAAAATATAAAACTATGAAAATTGACAAATGCCCCGCTTTCCTTATGCATTGTCTTTTTTGGGACACTATGGGTTTCTCTCCACCCCGTACGTGTTTCAGTGTTTGTAATTTGACATGAGCTTGATACAGCTAGTCTTGGTTTCATGTCTCATTGTTGTGGGTTTTAGTTATTGTATGTTTTAGTGTCTAATGTTTGTAGTGAGTATGTTCTTGAGTGTCTTGGTTTGCGTTGTTATGGAGTGTAGGTACTGGCTGCTTTTGGTTCCTTTATTGGTCGTTTGTATGTTTCCATAAACTATGTTTATGTTTTCAATAATATTCACCTTTCACAAGTAAAAAAAAGTGAAGGAAAAAAAAAGTATGCTTTTAGAAGTTTAGCACATGGCTTAGAACGTGTGTGAATGATATGATTCAGCAATTATAAACCAGTGCCAGTGACATTTGTGCGTCCCCCAAGTCATAAAGCCTTCCATTTTCGTTTATTCATGATAATTGAGGAGGAGTTTAACTGATTTTAATACAATTTTACTCAATATATAGTTGTCTGGGAAAAAGAAAAAAAAAGAAAAAGAAAAAAGAAAACCTACCTTGAAATCTGTCTACGTTGCATTAATATGATAAGCTTTTTTGTTTTTTTTTTTTTTCAAGACCAAAGCAATAAAGCATAATAGACAAATACAGATCATTTTGTCATTTCAGTGCTTTCAACACGATAGATCCCTTTGTTGGACATTTAATTTACACTCCCTCTCAACCCAACATGTAGAATAAATTCACCAAAGCACTGAACCATATCACACATATATATGGACCTCTCAAGTCTCACCAGCTAGCTAGCTAAAACTTTATTCCAAATGGATGGTCGTGTAGACACATGCTTTGTAGACAAATAGTCAGAAAATTTTGTTACGAAAGGTCTTTTCCAACCTAAAATGTGTCTAAACATTAACTCAACATGTCTCCAAGCACCATTAAATATGTCCCTCTCCTTTTTCCTTTTTTTCCTCACCCGTTTTTGATCACAATGTACTACTAAATCTTAATGATATATACTTTGATGGAAATTCAAATTCCAAAGAGATAATGAGATAAAATGTTCTTAGTTGTGTTTTCAAAATGAGAAATACTAACAGATGCTTTTAGAATAATGGTTAATAATCCATTTAAATAAAGTTTTTATGGGAAAAGAAGAAAAAAAAACAATTAATATGTTAACCGCTTTTTCTATTTCCCATAAAAATGGTGTCAAAACTTTTTTAAAATTGATTGTTTATCATTGTCCTAAGGGCACCCGTTAGTACGACCATTTGGAAATTGCTAGAGAGAGAGAGAGAGAGAGATATGAAAGGGCATTGTGAGAATAGCAAGGGCAGAGGAATGAGAATGAGTGGCACCATTTCAAAAGAATGTTCTTTCACATGCATGGTTGGCTTTGGGTTTATAATAAATAACTTATACTATACTATACTAGTATTTATGTATATTAAAGACAACCCCACAAGCACGAAACCTAATTCCTGTAAAACTTCGTTGGTACCAATGAAATTAATTAATTATAAAAAAATTTATCATTATTAATCAATTATCAATCTTAATAATATATCTTGTTACGATAACCTATCTTTATCATGGTCATGGCCCTGAGAGATTAGGTCAACCTTGTATTCACGTGTGCAATAGACAATGGTGGTTTAAATGTCCACATTAAGATGCATGTGAAACTGGGCATCATCTCATTCCACACATGATCATGCCGTTACTACTTCCTTAGATGTGTGTATCAGTTAAGTTGAATTGAAGTTTGATAAGTTTTGCTTGGTTTAAAGATATGTACCTAGTAAGACTATAAGAGACAAATCAAGAAAATTAATTTAATATTAAAAAAAATGAAAAAGCTAACACATGTTCTAAGGACATTGGTTTAGAAAATAATTTTAAAAATTTTTATGTGAAAAGAAAATAATTTTGTTTTTTTGCCAACTTATTTTATTTCTCATAAAAACACTATTAAAATTTTCTATAATGATCCATTAATAATAAATGTCTTAAAGGCATCTATTAATTGGACCCTAAAAAAAATAAAAGAAGCTAGAAGTTCCTCATAACTTCAATTATTTGGGAAATCTCAAGAAATTCGAAAAAAGGGCTAATCAAATGTTTTTTTTTGGGTAAAAGGCTAATCAAATGTTGACCTTGATTTAACAAATGAAGGCCCCACTTGCAGGTTTAGGCACCGAATATCAGAACCTAATTAAATCCGACCTAGAAAAGAAGATTATTGTTATTTGTTTTTATTGGAGTTTGACCTGAAGTAGAGTTATATTGTTGGATTTAACATTTACATGACAAAATCAATTTCATTTTGGTTAGAACGTGATTGATTAGCTAGAGTTTTGGACCTGAAAAAAGAGCCTATATAACAATATGATTGAGCTGATCACCTTACCAAACCCTTGCCTACTTTTTCTTTTTTGGTCGAATTAGAATCTCCCTTCGATGCAAAATGCAAGAAACTTGAGATATGAGCTTAGGACTTTTATGTTATGATGTTTACTATGCAATACTTTATTTTCCTAGATAAATCAACTCATGAGTTTATAATTTGAGAGTAACAGACTTTGAAATTGTACTATTCGCATATCACACTTCTAACATAGTACTAACTATTTTCATATTCACACTTTTGATAGTCACATATGCATTTTGATTTATAAACCCTACCACATTCTTTCATAAGGACCTTCATAACAACAAGCCAACACCACTAGCATGAGCTCCGCTCCTATGCTAGATTCTCGAAAAAGATTTTGTACGCTACCAAGAAAGTGGATTTGAATTGGCACTTATCCTCCATGAAAAGAGGTAATTAAAAAGTGCAAGAAAGTAGATGAAAAAGGGGTGAATGGTGTGGCTCTAATTAATGTTCAATTGACCTATCTTATTAGATTCATTAATCACACGAAAAGTAGATTTGTTACCATTGTTTACCTAAAGGGGGAAAAGTCCCACTATCTTAAAAAGTTACTATAACATAATTCAAAATGGAGACATTGAATGTTTATGTTTAATACAAACAGAGAGTCTATTATAAGTCATATCGTTGAAAACACTTTTTTGACGAATTATTCATCATGTATATTATTAAAAAAAAAAAAGGTTACAACAATGTGTTTTGCTTTACGATATAGTCGTGTTCACATTTTTCCATGTCCAATGCAATTGATGTACTGGATGCAATCCTTGCTCCACTACGCCCATAAGGCCTCCAACTTAATGGCCTAATAACAAATATAAGCGAACTTCAACATCTTATAACATCTCACACTTATTGATGGCTACATTGCCTATCCAGTATTGTTGAATGTCTCATGATGTGCTGTTAATTGCCTTAGAGTGTGCAGCTGAATGCTCCATATATGGTGTCATTACTACAAAACACTTAATATCATTCTTTGTCGAATACCTTAGGGTGTCATTTCTAAACACCTTCCCCTTGGCTGAATACCTCAATATGTAGTTGCTAATTGCTTTCCATCTCTACCATGGCAGGTATCTCACACTTGCAATCTCAAAATTCTAACAAAAGTCATATATATGGCTCATTTCAAGATCAATGTGCCAATATTAACGTTTCCAAATCTTCTTGGATAACTATCATCCCGTTGAATCCTACATATGTAATATGTGTCTCTAATTCAAAGGCAGCCAAACAACTAGAGTATAAGATAAGTCTTGTACATTAAAAGCAATTTTCTTTGTTATATTTAAGTTACACGTACGTGTTTATTTCTTGCTTACTTTATCTTCATAGAAAAGCTCTTACTCTCCATATCACTAAATTTTAGGATCCTCTTACACCATTTATAATTTTATTTCACCTACTCCTTATGTTATTTCATAGTCTAAGAACAAACACAGTGGTTGTAGCCATCGGATGACCATGAATTTCAAACTCCACTTCCTAAGCAAATCTAGATCTACCCTCCGACATATATCAAAATGCAACAAGTGTGCCGGTCACAAAAAGATCCCAACAGCTATCATGCATAATGGCTACAATTTGATTAAATAAACGAGTTCTGTTAATGAGTACCCTTAAGATAATTATTAATAAATTATTTTAAGAAAATTTTTCCATCAGTTTAATTAGAAATATAAAAAGGAAAATGTTAACGAATGTCCTAAACATATTGGTTTAGGAATTACTTTTAAAAACATTTTATAAAAAAAATGATAAAGTAATTAATTTTTCTAATTGCTTTTTTATATTTCCTATGAAAATGGTTTTAAAACATTTTTAATATGGTTTATTAATAATTGCCTAAGAAAACCTGTTAACCCATATAAAAATCTGTCAAAACAATTAATTTATTTTTTCTTTTAACATAAAAAGTTTCTAAAATACTTCCTAAACCAAGTTAACATTAATTATGACACCAAGTAGTTTCTAGTTGCTTTGGAAAAGGGACTTATGGGGTTGGTGGCTCCAGCAGCATGGTGAGCTTGAGAGAGCGGTGGTGGTCGTGACTGGTGAGGGCGGGGGAGAGGCCTAATGGGCCGACAGGTTCACCTCTTTTGACTCCCCCGTTATCTTTAACTCTTCTTACTATGTACTAACTGCAATAAAGAGAGCCACTTCGAAACACTCAATTTGGGACTATAATGTAACTTTTTCCTTTCCTGAATCTCAATCATCCTCTTCTTTAATCTAATAATAGCACTATAGCAGTACTTCTCAACTCTCTTGTCAACTTTCACTTTATAAGAATCAAGCAAAATCTACCAATTGTATATCACTTTTTTTGTGCCATGCCATGTTTACTTACTTTGATCCTTGATTCCCGATATGAATGGGCATTCAATTTTGGTCATTTATAACATATTTCCCTAAGGATTTTCAGCTATAAAATGGGATCAGCCTACTTTTTTTAATCGTTTTATTTCTTGGGTGGTAGGAGATGGGGCACGAAGTGGGCACTAAATGGTTAGAAATAGTAGTGGCAGCAAAACTAAGGGATTGTTGGTTCCTAAAGAGAGTGGAAGATTATTTTAGAGAAACAACAATGGTGGGGTTGGTCCTCTATGTCTTTTGCTTAGTTACAGGACTACACGTGTGTACTTATATATGTGCACGTGTGTAGTGCCTTGAGGCTTGCATATCCATGTGCATTGCCAATACATTACTCTTTGGGGTCCTTTATGCTTTAGGCGATCAGGTACAATTGGACCCCGTCGGTGGATAGAAACATGTCTATGCTATTATAGCTAGTTTGAGGTGAAGTTGGCTTTTGAAGTTCAAATGTTCAATCCATAGAGTATAGGGTCTATAGACCCACAAAGCAGCTATGCACTCATCGCAATTGCTTTATATGAATGACAAAATGTCTTATAGATGCTATAGTAATTTGGTGCATCAGCCTGAATAGGAAGTAAAATGTATAGTTTTTATTTAACTAACCTTTTGTTGTTCTTCTTTTTAATCTCTGATAGTAATTACTCAATGAGTTGTGGAGCAATTTAGTTTAACACAATATGATATATAGCTAGAAATGCTATACTTGTTAAGAAAACTTGAGTTTGAATTCCCCATTTTTAATGATGTGTGTCTGCATGTGTGAGAAAAAGAAATTATTGATTTAACATGGTATATATATTTTATTTATAAGTTACATTAGGTTTGTTGGGGATTGCCTGTATAGTCTTAACTGTGGTCCAAAAGAAAGTTTCTTTTATTATTGTTGTTGTTATTAAATTTTTTTAGTTAGGAGGAATTTTATGGTGGGTAACCTTCACTGCCAAAAGATGCTTCTTTGTTTGATTTGATAGCATATTTTCAATCATGCAGGGCCAAGGAGACTGATATTTTAGTCATTTGAATGTGACTGATGTTTATTACTCAAGAACTTCCATATTCTATTATTCCTTTGGGTATGGATCATCTAAATAATTAGCTCAATATGGTTCCCTCTTTGCTTTAGCAGCCAGCTTTTAGATTTAATCTGTATGTGGTTAGTCAATAATCAACTAAAACACATTCCCTTTGCCTCACATGTTTAGTCACTATTGACCTTCCTAGATTAGAGAAGGAAGATTCACAATAGTTTTAGAAGTTGCAAACTAAGTATGACTTCATTGATGGATCATAATCTACTCTCTTATTTTATACTTGTAATGATGGCGAAATAGCGTAGAAGTGATTCTTAGTTATAATGTGGGCCTTATTAGCATCTCCATATGCATGATATTGTCAAAATGTCATTAAGATTAGTCACTTTTAAAATTTAAATTAAAAAAAAAAAAATGCTATTTCTACATTCATCTTGATTTGTTCCACACTAGCATGTCTCACGTTGAGAGATTCGCAATGAGTACCGTTCTCATTTCTCACATGATGACAGTAAAAAAGAAGAAAAAAGAAAAAGAAAAAAACGAACGTGGAATTTTATTTGATTATCAGTTTAGTCATAATCCCATGGTGTTCAGCTATTAGCCGTAAAGAAATTTGAGGCTAAAATTAGTGACAGAGTAAAAGGGATCACAAAAGGTTTTTCTTCTACGCAACAATGAATAAATATCGTTTTCCATATTAGTCAACATGAATATGACTCATACTGATCCCCCATTCTCTTTTCACTAACTAAACAATATTTTATACCTATAAGCTAATGGGATTCAATTCGTTAGACGAAACAGTCTCAACTAAACAGATGCATGAACAATGATATATATGAGATTTTATATATACCTTTGAATCTTTTGCAAGCTTTGATTCCCTCTCATCCTACTTTCTTTGATGACATGAATTTGACCCTTTCTATATTATGTGTCACTGTCATAGGAAGGAAACTCTTTCCAAAGAACTCCATGATTATAAGAGGGTGAAAGAGAAATTGAAGATTTTAATTCAAAAAGGAATAAAAATACAAGATAGTGTTCAAAAAAGGTGAGTTGGAAGAGGAAATGGGTAATGGAGGTGGGTGTGGAAGATTGAAGAAGATAAGGACTTGTATATGTAGCTGCAAGTAAAGGAGACGAAGTGTGACAGAAACACTACTCATAAATAGAAGTTAAAGAATATTAGGTGAAGTGAGAAGAAAAAAAATTCCAATTTCCAGCTTTCCCGGTCCAAAAATGATGTGCCAACATGCATGGTACTATTGTCTTCGTTGAATAAAAAAATGATAAGCTAATTTCATCTAAGGGGTTCTAAAATAATGTAATTACATTTTCCATTATTCCATATATTATATTACTGCAAAATGCTTCATTTTAAATGCAAAAGTTAAAACTTCTGTCACTAAATAATGGATTATTGTTATAAGAAATCTTTTATTTTTGCCTGTATTATGGCAGGTGGAGTCTGATAAAATTTTATATGAACACAGAATTCAAACATATTACTCTTCTGAACTAATTTTTCTCAATTATGAACACTTAATATTACCATTTTTCCAGTGATTGCTTTTTAAAATGCTAGATAGTGTTTCTTGATTCCAGTTAAGAATCATTCCCATGCCCAGTGAAGTAGTTCGGTGAATGAAGTATGGCAAATAACATGTTCATATTGTGGCAATCATCAATCATGAAGCATCTTAAGTGATTGATGTCAGAAAGTGCGTTCTTCTAAGTTATCTAGTCAGAAAAAAGTACCAGGTACAATGTGATATTTTCATATGTGTTTAAATAATCGATAAATTGTTTAATCCATCACACGTTGCTTTAGCAGTCCTTAAATGAGTGAAATGATTCTCCACACACACTTAACCAGGTGGAAATGACGTGCAAAGGCGTGCGGATCTGCGAAAAGAAAAGTGAAACTCCTATGGTTAATCAACCAAATCGGATATACAGTTATAAAACTTGAAAATACTGAAACCTAGATTGTCTCTTACTTCGGATACCCTACCTGGCTCCCCCTCTACTGTTGGGCAATGAAAACCGTTGTGCCACTCCCCCGACACTATGAGGAAATCTTAGGTCAACCCCTTATTGGAATCAGGAAGACACTGGATGAGACGAACCCTATCGTCCCTTGTCTTCATATAGTACGTCTTACCCCTCAGGTGATGAAGGTTGTAGCACCAATTCACATCGTGGTGAGTCAGTCTCAACCTCATTTTCTCATTCAGGGTATCTACACACCCTAATATCCTAAATACATTCACGGCACACTGAGTAGGAGCCAGGCGGAAATGCCTAAGGTAATTGAGAGTCACTGGCCTCATAGGGATTCTCATCCCTCCCTCTACGAAAGCGACTATCGGGATCACGACTTCACCCTCTCTCCTTCTAATGTACCACTCCCCTTCTTCACAGTACTTCAGACTCACATTATTGGGTATCCCATAGTCTACGATGAATTTGTTCATCATCTCGTCGGACTCAACCAACTTCTTAAACTTACCCATCCCCCAAGGACAACTAAAAATTCCAGCAGAAGAAAAGAAGGAATAGAACCAAGGAAAATTTGGGGTCACTGGAAGAAGAAGACTTACAGAAGTATGATGATGCTCTTCAAGTAGTGTGCAAGTTGAACCAGATTCAAATCATACGCATCAATAATTGTAAGCGCGAAAATGAGGAAATCAGGCGGTTCAAACAGGTACTTATACTCCCCATTAGGTTCCCCAAATGTAACCACTTGCCCATAAAAGCAGGAGATCTCCACCGGACAATTATCATCATACCGTTGAAAGTGGGAAACGTGGTGCCGCCAAAATTTAATGTGGGCACACATTAAGTCTTGAAACGCCAAAAACACGCATCGGGCAGTTGAAAAGTCGCCAGCATTAACACGAACCGAAGTGGGGCGACTCGTCTAGAGGGCCCGCAGGTATCAAAACCCTCCTCCCCGTCCGGGGGAACGTGCAGCAGGGTTTTGAGGGGCTATTGTGGGGCCCGTGGGCCTGATAGCCTCGGCCCATCGTGTAGCAGGCCCAAGGCCCACACCGAGGAAGACTGACCATTCAAGGCTAAATTGGGGAAAGCCTTTTTTCCGGATCCACGCCGAGGACCTCCTCGTCCTTGGCATGACAAGGATGATTTTGGGAAAGACCGGGCCCAAAGTAAGCTGTCACCCTCACACTTAATGCATTCACCTAACCCCTCTGGCCGCATTAATGGGGATATAACCCCTTAGCAGGGTAACGTTGATCAGAGTGAACCACTTGAGTACTGATAAGACCTCTGAGGGGACGGACGGCCAGAAGAAAGGCGAATGGATGATCAACAGATGGAAGAACAAGATAGGACGATGAAGATTATATAAGAAAAGCGAGTAAAGTAAGGAGAGGAGGGGGGGAAAAAAGGAGAAGAAAAGGGGCTCCTCGACCACAGGCCGAGGAGCATCCCCCTAGTTGTAAATAAACTCTAAGTATTTTCTTTTATAAAAAAGAGTTCATGCTTGGTGAACGACGGCTAGCGCCTAAACCTTTAACCCACTCTCTACAAATTTATTGTTTGGGCTTGTTGGGCTGAAAACCCATTCATACTCGGGGTCAAATCCAGAATTGAGTCCCTACAAAAAATATATATATAAAAAAATATGGTCTTATAACTATTTAAAAAATATGGTGTATAGACAATATGCATGTTAGTACATATGGATTCATTATCCAAATAAAAATGTTATTTTACACAAAATTTCACTTTAACTAATTGTAAAAGAAGTTGTGCAAATTTTGGTGTGTCTAACATTTGGTTCATAAAGTAAGCTATACATACCTCCTGACTAGGACAGTAGAACGCATGACATCTACGATCTAGCTAGACCACTTGAAATTCCTCGTACTATAAAGCTCTAGATGATTTACCTTACAATATAGAGAATATTGTGTCTGTTTTAGACCTTAGAAGGTTTGTTGGATTTTCAAAAGCCTATCTACTCCGTATCTAGGCCACTTGAATTCCTCACATATACTATAAAGCTCAAGATCAATATGTACCTTACAATTCATATAGAGAATATTATGTTTCACTGTTTCAGTACATAGGAGGAATATTGGATTTTCAAAAGCCTAACAAAAGTTTTCTTCCTAGAAAAACTGAAATTCCAGGTCAAATTAATGCTTAAATTATGAGGCGATTTGCAAAGCCCTATAAGAAAGGATGAAATATGTCAAAGTAGATTAGCTCTGCTTGGTTGCTAAATGCTAACTATAAATTTGTAATTAAACCATTGAAGGATAATGCCAAAGTTCATGCCCCACAACTAATCAAATTAAAAAGTGATGTAGTGCTTGATTTGAGTATGTCCTACATAAATTCCATCATTTGTGAGACAGGATCAAAGAGTGTTCCCTTGGGCTTATGCAATATGAGAGGACATCTTTCACATTTCTTAGCTGTTCTTAAACCCCCAAATATGAGTTTTATGAAGAAAACTGACCGACATTGTTGTGATTTCCCCAATTCGATACAACTCATTTGTAACATAAATAGATGGAAACACAAGCCAACAACTCCTATGACTCCATGGCCAATTCTTCCCTTCCTCAAATTAGATGTGAACACATGGCCATTGGCTTTGATAAAAGATACCTATTGAACCGACTGATTTAGCTTAAGTTAATAGTAAATCATTTTCCCATAATTTATTTTTAAAAAAATCGCTAAAATAGTTTAACTAATTGGCTTAAGGCACCAAGATTTAAGCTCTAATAAGTTCAAATTCTAGAGCTTTCTAGACAAAGGACATCATAAACGATCACAAATTGACATCCCTAACTTTATACTTAATGCTGTTGCAATACAATAAAAATTGCAAGAGAAATAGAGAAATTACGACAAAATTTATTTGTAGATCTCAGATTCTAAACACAATTGAACTAAAGTTTATGTATCTTGCTCTCTTTAAGGATATTTAAGCCCTCTCGATTGGCAAAGCTCAACTCTTAACTTGTCTCCTCCAAAATACAGCCCAACAATGTTGTTTGGCACAAACCAACCCTTCACCCATACCTCATCTCTTCACCCTTCCCCTTGCGTGTGGCTTGATCTATTATCTCATATATTACATTTAACCCCTATATGTCACTGAACTTATAAATTAATATGGATAATCTCTCCTCATTAATGTAAGATTCCAAATTTAACTAAAGTACTAAAAGAAATATTACATTCACAATATTTTTACAACAAATCAAGTTGTTACTAATTGTTATTTATGGGGAAAAAATTAATTTAATTGATGAGCCCAAATTAAAACTAATAACAATTTTGTTTATTGTGAAAATGTACATATTGTGAATGTATCATTTCTCAAATACTAACTAATTAACCACACATAGCTCCCACAGTTTCACACTTGATTTGCCAACTTACCATTTAATTAATTATCTCAAAATTATAAGAAGTACTTATAATTTAGACATAATTTAAGCACACATAAATGTTCCATTTTACTCACTCCTCTCTGACTTGAAAAACCTGACCAATAGGACCCCATGGGATTACGCAGATTTGGAGCTCATTGGGTAACCCCTCCAAAATACAAATAATTTGGGCTGAACTCACATATAATTTAGCTCGTGCTTCTGAGTTCTAAGTACCTTTAAACTTTCGGCCCTTTTATGAACAAACACTGGGCCTGCGAATTAATCACTAATACATTTTATTGTGCTAGAAAGAAAACGTTCTTTTTCTTAAAGGCCCGTGGGATTTAGGTATTACATAATCAAAGTTAGTCCTCTATTATCATTTAAAACTTTTGCTTAGTGCGTCAAGAAACTTTATCTAGTAGGCTTAGTTGATATATTACTTTGAATCAAAATCTAATTTCACAGTTTTTAAAGGATGAAAGGGAACTACTTTCTATTATGCATAATTGTTTAAATTATGTGGTTAAATAATTAAATTTATGATTTTTCAATAGCTTAAATTTTTGGGAGTTTGATCACTTTCTCCTTTACTCTACTTCATATTTAAAAATCTCAAGTGTTGTGCTTCACCTATTAAAAGGGAGTTTGAATCTACTTATGAGGAGGAGTGTTAGAATAATGTAGTTAAATGACTATCTTTTTCTAATAACTTAAACGTTTGGGAGAATCCACAATTTAACAATAATAAACTTAATTTATGAGAATTTGAGGGATATATGTGAATGCTTGGAAAGTCACAATTCAGAATGACAAGTAATCCTTCATTAGAAGGGGAAAAAAAGCGCATGTACTATCATATCCCAAATTCCAGTTTCAGATCTTCATTCTATACCACATCAAAGCCCTAACTAGTTTTCCTTAAATATACAAACATATATTTAAGAGCTATTATCCAAAAAATTTAGAGACAGAGACAGAGGCGCAAGTTTGGGCTACGTTTTGAATTTTGAAGGGCCATTTGTGAGAAGTCTGTACCCAATGCAGAGGTTATTAATGGCCTCGCAACTACATGATCAGGTCTGCAGAGGCCCAAGGTAAATAGCTGATAGCTAGGCTATAAATCTATGGGCCATGCCCAAATGTTTAAGATTCTGAGAAATAATAAACACACACACACATACATTTTTAAGATGGAGCCTAGAGATGTGAATGCTGCCAGGATTTCATTCGAAAATTAATGAACTTAAAACCACCCCCCCTTCTTGTAAAGCTTATCAATTAAATTTTTCCCCCCTACTTAAAAAAGGAAAAAGAAAAAAAAAGTTTTTGCAATAATAGTATGAGACAATGAGAAATCTAGAGGGTAATGAAGCTTCGTTTTGGTATAGTTTATTTTAATTAAAATAGGTTAGACAAAAATACAATTTATACTTAAGTTTTAAAAAAATTATTATACATAAGCAAATAAATTAAATACATCCCCAAAAAAAACCAGAGATCCATAAAGTGGATGGGACCTCATCCAACTCACTAGTTGACCACTTTCAGTTCAAGAAGGGTAGTTTAATCCTAATTATTAGGGTCGCTTTATAAATCTCATATTACTTTAGGATCAATTCTTTGTAATATACAATCTAATCTTTTTGTTTTAAAAAAAAAAAAATCAAAACTAATGGCATAATAATCATTAACCCACGAATCCCATGGTATCTCTCAAATCTACTTTGTACAATGACGAAGACGAAGTTCCATTACTATAAAAGTGACGTGACTGATATAGGTGAAGTGGTAACGCACAATCTATATATATAGCCACTATAACCAAATCCGAACCCTGTCCCATTATACCTTATATTATTATTTGCAACTTGCAACTTTTTTTTTTTTTCCCTTTTCTCTTGGGCCTTGGCCATGTCGGTTGTTGACATGATAAAATATTAGATTTTGATTTTATATTGTCCCAGATTATTGACTAACTTGTTATAACATTTCCAACTTGCAATCCTTTCTCATTAGTTTCCTAGGTAAACATGCCAACATGACCAACACAACAGAAAAAATACCCCCAATTAAAAGTATCTATATAGGAATTGATATTAAACAACATTCCATAGACACATTTTTTTTTCTTGTAAACTACTATGAACATTATCTAATCTAATCTTTTCCTTTTTTTTTTTTTTCTTTTTTTTTTTCTTTTCACTTAAATGGGTCATTACACATGATAATAACCGCCTAACAAGCCGCCGGAGATTGCCGGGATTGAAGGGTGGACGTTGTCACTTTGGTAGACATTGTGGTGGTGGCGGCGGCAGTGATGGCAGTCTTGATGGGACCTTTTTCGAGATTAGTGGTGGTCACGCGCTCGCAACAAGGGCACATTGTCAGAGTGGATGCTGGGAGGGGCTCACAACTATGGGGAGAGATTACTGTAGGTGGGCCCACTTTCATGGCCCTCAGCTCCTCAACCTCTCTTTGAAGCCTCCGATTCTGCTCTGTCAATGACCCAAACCACCTCTTCAAGTACTCACATTCCATCTCTGTTTGTTTTAGCTTGCTCCTGTTCAAATCACAATGTCTAATTATATGCATGTCTCATTTTTGCTTGCTTTCAAGTTGCCAATGCACAAAAATATCTTGTTCTTCTCTTCTTGTGTGTGGCCTATGTCTACACTCTTTTTAATTTAGTGGATAATGCTTTTCTTTTTCTTTTCTTTTTTTTGAAAGAAGAGAATTCAAACTGAAGTTCTCTTATATAGGAAGTATCGGATAATGTTTTTTTTTTTTTTTTTTTGGTTTGTAATAAGTGGAAGAAGGGATTTCGAACTCAAATTCTCCTAAGTATTGGATAATGCTATTGAACTACAAGGTGTATAATAAATCTGGGAATCAAAAAGTTTAGGTGCTTATGCTTATGGAGGTAGTACTTTTCAGAATTCAGAATCACCTATAATCTGGTTTCTCCTCAGTGATTTTTTTACCCTCGTGATTACTGAGTGATCAAAGTGTAATTAATGTTCTTACCATCCATGCATGCGTGGGCACAAAAGGAAGAAAATTTGGTCAATTAATTTTCAATGTTTCAAAGCTAATAATAAGTGCATCAATTTCCCATTTTAAAAAAGACGTGCAACAATTTCTTATATAATAACAATTACTACTAGTACTAGCTACTATCATAATAAAGTAAAACGCATAATATTGTTCTAAAACATCTTGATTCATAAACAGTTTCAACTGATCTATTATTATGCTTAAGAAATGGCAATTTAATATTGAAATAATAATAATAATAAATAAAAGAAAAGAAACTGCAATTTCCCCAATTGCCACAACTACAAGAAACAAAATGAAGATAATTAAGAAAGTAATAGATATAACGTAGTTATTACTATGTACAAACTAATTAAAGAGGATACCATTGCTTTTATTGGCATCAATTCGATAATTTAGCACACGTTACACGTAATGTCTAATTACATAAATGCATGGCTGGTCCAAAAGCATAACGAGTCAAAGTTGCACTTATTAGAGTGAAGCACACGAGGAAGAAGAACTTATGGACCTCAGTTTACTGATCCTTATAATAAATAGAGTGCTATCATTATTATTTATACTTTGGACAACCATCATTATACTGATGCACAAAGATGAGCTCACGAGATAACCATATCATTAATTGCTCATAATTTTGCTGTGCTATCTTTTTTCTCTCTTTTTAAAAAATAAAAATAAAATGAAAATTAAGCAGCTGAGATAATTATCAAGTGTCTATGGGAATTGGTAGGATTATTAATAATAATAATATTATTATTTTGGTCTACGGTTGCAAAGTGCAAACCCCACCAACTCCATCATTTTCTATTAGTATTTACCCGATTGCCAATAACATTGTGTTACAACATTATTTTTGACAATAACTGGCAAGTTATGCCCAACCATTCAATCCCAACAGCTACTATATCTGAAAAAGATATTAGCCTAACTACGCAAAAGGATTTCATTTCTCAAAATAATTTTATATAATTCCTATTATTTCATCATTAATGTAACTATTCTGCATTTAGATTTTCACAAACCATGTGTTGGAAGTATTTCCAACTTGAGGTACATCCTGGATTAATTGCAGTAGTTCTAATTCTTTATTAATCATGAATTTTTTTTTTTTTTTTTTTTACTGAAAAACCATGTACGGATATTTGTTTAATCCATATTGATGTTTGTCTTCCTAATTTTGTACATATAAAATTCAAGTATAGAATTTTTTTTCCTCTTAAAAGTACTAATTTATACGTATTGGTGGGCCGTCAACTCACCACTTTACCTTCCACTTCCGGCACTTCGTACAAAAAGAGAAAATGTTATTTGAACTAGAACTCAATAACAAAATGAAGACAGTTTTGTGTTAGCTCTTTCCTTGTAGGTAAGATGTGAACAACTCATTTGACAAAATTTATAGTGTGCAAATTTTTCTGACCCTCTCCTTAAAGAGGAGGAAAGATACCATTTAGCTACATAGACTTAGATAAACCATTACGTATCACATAAATTTTTCTATGATATCTTTATTTTTTTTTAATAATAAATGTTTCTATGATAATATATATATATATATATATACTTTGACGACCGATCATAAAAAGTACCTATATTATTTTCCAGTAAAATGACCAAAGCAGCCCCATACGAATCAGTATGGTTATATTCTGTTACTTGTATTATGTGTTTGAAGAAAATCTTATGCCAAAAAATGGATCGCTTTCCACTTTATAAAGAGTACGAGTTATACGGGTTAGAAATTTAGAATCGGATTCAGATTATATACTCTGTAATATTATTATTCTGTCAACCTTAAATATCTATGACTATTCCCAACCACCAACAAAAGAACCATAGCATTGAATTTCAACTAAAGCATATTTAGGGTGCAGTACCTGGCCCTACGGTTCTGAAACCACACCTCCACTTGCCGTGGCCTCAGCTTCAACTGCATAGCCAAAGCCTCTTTTTGTTTCTGCACAACAAAAATTCCAAAAGAGTTAATAAACTTCGGTAACATATTTTCATATAAGCATTAGATAGGAGAGAGACTCTTATAATCCCATAAATAAAACAAAAAGGCAATTACAAGATGAGACCCGTTAACAATTATCTTATCCATCTTATATATGTATTTTCGTGCGAGTCTTGCAATCGTTTGGGACCCACACGATTTGAAGGAGACAACGAATATTTCGTTGAAATGAAATAAGTTCTCAAAACTTCTATACGAAACTCCTAGTATTGCACCTCTTCATTTTATTTTTGTATTTACCAATAAGAAAGAAAACAAAGAGAGGTTTACAGGGTTTAGGGTATGGTTTTGTCTGAAACTTTCTTCAAGGAGACGAGATTGTTCCTTAGTGAGACGAAGTTTCTTGCGAGGAGGGCCTCCGTTGCTGCTTTCTTCTTCATCATCTATGTTCATCGTGATCCAATCTTCTTCAGCACCTATTGATGGTACTTGGTTTATGTCCAAGTCTCTCACTGCAAAAAAAATGATCAGTAAATAATAACCCCCTTCACTTTTTATTTAACATTGTTATTGTTCACCAAATTTTTACAAAAAAATAAAAATTTGTATAAATCAACCACATATTTATACAACATGAATCTTTCTTTATGCCATGGGATATGAAAGAAAGAAAATTCATGTGATCATGATTCATGCACCATAAAAACTCCAAAAATATGAATTATTGAAAGGAGAAACCGATATCTGATTGGCAGAGCAATAATATTGTGTAAAATAAAGCTCAAAGAAGGATCAAATAAACTTGCCAAATAAAGAGAGATATGAAAGAAACAGAAACGAAACGAATAATTAAAGTAACAAAGTTTGTAACTTACCAGATGAAGGAAGAGATGAAGATGAAGCAAAGCCAGGCATAGATATGGTCAATTCCAAAGCAGATGAGCTAGAAGGCAAAACAGCCATGAAACTTGTACAACAAATAAGAATTCGAAGAAGAAGAAGAAGATTTTAGCAAAGGGAAAAGGTAAAGTTTCACAACCAAAAAAAAAAAAAAAAAGCCCAAAAGAAGACACAAATGGAAACAGAAGAAGATGATGAAATGGAGAGAAAAAGGTTAAGATATAAAGGTCAAATAAATAGAGAGGAGCATGGAAAAAGACGGATACTGAGGTTGGGTGTGTTTTTTTTATTTTTATTTTTGTGTGTGTTTTGTAATAGGAGTTGGTTTAGGGTTTTTGACTGTGGTCGTCAAGTCAAAGGTTCTGATCCGTCTGATTTTAGACACGTGTTAGACTGATGATAAGGCTCAGTGTGGGAGAAAAACCAGCAGATTTTCCTGTTTAGAGAGGGGCCTCAGTCTTGTGTTGTCGGTTCTAAGGTCAGCTGATGAAATGATTGGGAGCTTAGACTAGGCCTCAAACCCTCCTCCTACACCTACAACATTTTTTTTTTTTTTTAATGTCCCACATAAATTCTTTTATAAAAAATATTAAGATTTTTTTTCCTTTTTAATTAACAAAACGTATCTCATGCAATGAACAAACACATCTTTTCTTTTTATATTATGGGGTCCACATCTCAAAGAAGACACAAATGGAAACAGAAGAAGATGATGAAATGGAGAGAAAAAGGTTAAGATATAAAGGTCAAATAAATAGAGAGGAGCATGGAAAAAGACGGATACTGAGGTTGGGTGTGTTTTTTTTATTTTTATTTTTGTGTGTGTTTTGTAATAGGAGTTGGTTTAGGGTTTTTGACTGTGGTCGTCAAGTCAAAGGTTCTGATCCGTCTGATTTTAGACACGTGTTAGACTGATGATAAGGCTCAGTGTGGGAGAAAAACCAGCAGATTTTCCTGTTTAGAGAGGGGCCTCAGTCTTGTGTTGTCGGTTCTAAGGTCAGCTGATGAAATGATTGGGAGCTTAGACTAGGCCTCAAACCCTCCTCCTACACCTACAACATTTTTTTTTTTTTTTAATGTCCCACATAAATTCTTTTATAAAAAATATTAAGATTTTTTTTCCTTTTTAATTAACAAAACGTATCTCATGCAATGAACAAACACATCTTTTCTTTTTATATTATGGGGTCCACATCTCATAGTAAGAAGATATATGTATTCGATTAAGTTAATACTTATTTAAGAAAAATGCTAATGAAGTGCTCTTAAGGTATTGGTTAATAATTCATTTTAAGAAAATTTTAACGTAACTTTTATGAAAAATGAAAAAAAATTGTCAAAATATTAATTGTTTTCTTTTTCTTTTTTCATAAAAACTTTCTTTAACTTAATTGTTAATCAATCTTCTAAAAGCACTCCTTAACATAACTTTTTATTTAAATATGTTATGTTTATCATGGTATATAAATATTATATGATTGTGCGGTCTACATATTCTAACAAAGAAGATACATGAATGAATCCTATGCAAATAATTATTGTTAAAAAAATGTTAAATATCGTTCTTAACTTGCAAATTTGACATTTTAGTACATGATTTTATCTGTCTTTGAGAATTTGACTTGAGATTATTTCATCTGTTCTTGGTCTGGGATTTGACCTGAAATTAAGAGGAAGAAACCACTGTGGCTATGGACTTGGGGGCACATGAGGTTCATGTGGGGAGGTTGGGTTGGAATAAATGCATAGATACTGTGTAGATACTGAGGAATTGAATGCTATTTTACCTGCAATTGCAAGCAGGTACAAAGGAATTGTAACGCCTCTTTGCATTTATAGAAGGAAAGAAAGAAAGACATCATTTCTGAACATGGAGTTTGGACTGGACTCATTTATGTAGGATGGGCATGCTTGTGTGTGGAGACCTTTGTTACTCCCTTTGCAAACTGTACCAATCATTTTGTACCATATTTTTGAATCATGGTGGTGTTGCCATTTTACTATTTTAGTGAGAAAAAGGCTATTGTCTCTGACAGGATGGGAAATTCAAATCCCAACACTTATGAAGCACCATATGGCATGTCAGTTAGCTATAGCTTACAGCAAAAGTTTAAAATGGTTATTGAAAAACGAGGACTTCGAATTTTGGTTTATAGGGAAAAAGTAGACAAAAAATTATTTGTAGAATACTCAAGTTTTTAATATGAAAAATGTTAATAAGTGCCGTTGAGATATTGGTTAAGAATCTATTTTAAAAAAGTTTTGATATCATTTTTATGGAAAATGAAAAAATTTGTCAAAATATTAATTGTTTTTTTTTCTTTTTCCACAAATTTTTTTTTTAATTAAATTGTTAACCAATACCCTACGGCACTCATTAACATAATTCTTTTAATATAGTACTTAATCGGGTTAAATTTTTGTTAAAAAAACAATTAGTTGGTCACATAATGAAACGTATTTGTAGTCATTAAGAACTACATTTCACATAAAACAATACCACACGTGAGTTTTGTGTTATACTAAAAAAGCTTAAATGGTTGTATTACAAAACTAACGATTTACACATGTATAGGGTTAGGTTTCGCGCTCAAAATATTTGGAAAAAATGCACCAAGGTTTTGTGTATGTTATTTTATTTTATATTTTCCTTTGTTTTCATTATTGAAAGGGATAAGTCTTTCTTTTTATTTTTTTAAACGTGTGCTAGGAATAAGTCTACCATTTGTTTTTTTTTTTTTTTTTTTTTTTGAGACTAATATGCATAGGAAAGTTTAGAGGGCACAAAATTTGTCTAGACGTGAATTACCTTTTGTAGAAGGCAAAAAATAAAGTGCTCAATTCACGGTTTCGTCTCCTTAAACATGGACCTAGAAGTGGTCAAATTTGACTAGACTCTTAACAGCAATCAAATTGAAAGGTCTGAGTCAGTCTGCCCATTGAATAGATTGAATGCATATTAACCAATATCAACCCCCAGACCCAGTAGTAAACAGGGTTGATTCAAAGTTAAGAAACTACCAAATTTGCTTACCAAATACTACTACCAAAGGCACCAAGTAAAGAGAGAGAGTACTGACAAACTTCGAATACTTTATCTAGACTTTTTGTTGCACCAATATCTACGATTCTATCATCTATATATAACTTTGAACATCAACATTTTAAACTAATTATTGAAGAAAAAAGCCGCCATAGACGTCCACAAATTCGGTCCAAATAGGCACGCCAAATAAGTCCACGTGCTTAGTCTTAAACTCTTAATTAACTCTAGCTACTACTGATTTGCTTTCCTTCTTGCCAACCAACCTCAACTAAACTCTTAATTAGCACTAGAACGATTCAAAACCAACCTTTATGTCCAATTGGTAGCCTAAACTATATTGGACTACCTCTATTTCAATTTCTGATTAGCGCAGTCACCAACATGTACTTCCTTATTTTAGTAATAAAAAAAATATTCACATTTTGTTTTCATAATTATTGATATAATAAGTTATTATTAAAGCAACATAGTTTTTACATGACTTCATTATTTATAGTATTTTTGTCATTATAAATTACGCCATGTCACTTTAATTACTGTGAAGAATATGACGAAAAAATTGTCTTTGATTTAAAAAAAAAAAAAAAAAAAAAAGATTTTCTAACCTCTCTCACAAATTTCAAACTTAAAAGGAGATTAGCAAAGGAAAAGTGTATCTCTATGCTCATATTGACTGCGTCCACACCTCTCTTACATAATATAAATTATACATGTGAAATAAAGAAGTATAGAAAGAGCTATTATGATGTGGAAATAAAAGTTCCCTCAGTGAATGCTACAAATAAGGAGCAATTATCTTTATATAGATATAATTGGGATGTGGTGGGTCTTAATTCAAATGTTACATAGAAAAGAATATTAAGAAATGGTCATGCTAACGAGTGTCCTTAGAGCACTCTTTAATAATCCATTTTTAGGAAAGTTTTAATACCACTTTTATGGGAAATGAAAAAACTGTCAAAATATTAATTACTTTTTTTTTTCATTTCCCATAAAAATTTTTCTTTAAATAGATTATTAACCAATACCCTAAGAGCACTCGTTAGCATTTTTCATTAAGAAAAAAAGATAGCTCAATATTATTATCTATTTGCATTTCTCAAAAAACTCAAGCTTTTCCACATAAGCAATTGTTCTTTTCTTTAGTACAAAAGAAATCAAAAGGATAAATTTCAATCAATAGAATTCTCATAAATGGAACACATTTTTGAGACCAGAAAGTAGTTTAGGAGACAAAGTTCAATGCATAAGTTGCCTTATAGCTGGTGCAATTAATTGTGCATGAGGACTTCCTGCTTTAGCTAAGCTTTAGCCCACTTAACAATTTATTTCTTCTTAAATCTATTGTATAAGAGCGCAATAATTGTTTCCCTAAATCTTCATCACAAATTCACAATAGTCTTTTTTACCTCTTAAACTTTATTCAATCACAAAGTTTGAAAAAAATGATGAAGTTTCACCCATATCATAGAGGTTATTCTTTCAATATATAATGATTATGGTGGACACAAACCCTTGAGACTGAGAGAGAGAGAGAGAGNTGCCTCGGAAAATCTTTTCCTTCTACTTTGATTCCGTCTTTTTCATTTTTTTCTTAGAAATAATGTGACTTTGTCATTGTTTACGCATCTAATTCGATTACCACAAATGTGTGAGATCATTTGAGAATATAATATAAATGCTTAGATTAATTATTCAAATCACAAGATTTTTCTTTTCTTTTCTTTCTTGGCCATTTGCAAAATGAATAGATTTTTAGGTTGTCAAGTCGTGCTAGAACTTTTACTATAAGTGTGAAATCATTTGCTCGTGGTTTGCATTTCCTTTTCTAATGGCATCATATAGTCAAATGCGAAAGCTTCTTGTGATTTTATTGGATGTATAGGTCAATAATCAATTGCTATGATCAAAGACCTATTACTTTTTTAAAGGATTTTTTTTTTTAATGAATACAATTAATTCTTTTGACCTTTGAAATTTACATGATATCATTGGTTGGAATGAAGTAATACGTTTTCAATGATAAATTTTCAGTCTTGAAAAATAAAAAGAAAAGGAAGTGTATAAAATTCAGGTTTATACCTTTTTTTTCTTTTTTTCCTAAATCTGTTGAGCAACATACCTGTTTCATCAATATAATGTCTAGTACCCAGGTATAATGGTGTGAATAGTTTTACCATAGGCTTGGGTCCGAGGACCATGCAATACCTTGGTTCTGTCTACCACTTCTATTTTTCTGTAAGTATCTAGTTTCCCCATAGGTTTGAGTCCGAGGACCATGCAATATCTTGGTTCTGTCTAGTACCCAGGTATAATGGTATGAATAGTTTTACCATAGGCTTGGGTCCGAGGACCATGCAATACCTTGGTTCTGTCTACCACTTCTATTTTTCTGTAAGTATAGGTTTGTTCTCGGACCGCTTTACTGGAGATGATTCCTCCTTGGGTCGGATTATGATCTTTACACGTGGCGTTGATCTCGCCTCCAGCTTAAGGCCCCATCTTTTTCATTTATGAAGCGCCCTTTGTCCGTTCTTGTTCCGCGCTTGACGCTTCGGTGCGCGAAACGCGCCTTCATTAATGTCCTCGTGAATTAACACGAGTCCAACGGTCTATGGCCTCCTTGGAAATTGGTAGCTTCATTATTAGCCCAGCTGATAATTCTATTTTCGAATTCTACATGAATTAATTCTCACCAACCCTCATCCCCTATATAAGGTGGGGAGATGGTTTCTCCATAATCCATGAACCTCCCAACATAAACAAAAAGAAAAACACATCCTTTCAGCTCCTCAATCCCTTTTAACAACCCCGCCGGAATTGTGATTGGAGTTGGCAAATATGAGGCGGCTTTGGGCGGGTGTGAGGACATCTGTGCCAAGAGCCATTATGGCCGCAACCCCCACTGGGCTTCCGGTGCGGCAGAATCCAGGCGTAACCCCGATGGCGCCATACAAGGTGGCCCGGAGGGATGTTGTTAGAGTACCTAACGTCTCTCCTCGGAGCGCACCCCCGACGAAGAAGACGTGCGAATTCATCTCATGGGCGGTGCTCGAGTGTGGCCGTCTCCAACGGCCAACACTCGTAAGGATTGGAGAGAATCAAGGGAACATCATGGGGGAAGGTATCCCGGAGCCCCTGCATCTGCTCCTCTCTTTGTTCCAACTCCACCACGCCGAGAAGGGAGTTGTTGGTGGCCTGGAAACAATATGGCCCTCCCCCTTCCCTGCTTTTTGTATCAAGCTCTCCCATTCTCTTTATACCAATAAAAGCACGGCTTGACACTTCCCTCTGGCTAGTTTTTTTAGGGCGGCTCCACCTGGGCCTCTGATTGTAGAACTAGCTGGTAGGATTAGCTTGTAAATTTGTTTGTGAAACACGCCTGCCTGAGCCTCTGATTGTAATTTGTACTGTTTCTATTTATGAAATAATAATATCAAGATTTCTCTTTTCGCAGTCAAATCTTTTTTTTTTTTTTACTTCGCCAACCTACTGTAAAACGACCACTTAGAACAATCGCCTGGTGCACCGGCCAGCACCCTAATCCTTCCCACAGATGGCGCCAATTGTAGGGACTCAGTTTGGATTTGACCCTGAGTATGAATGGGTTTTCAGCCCAACAAGCCCAAACAATAAATTTATAGAGAGTGGGTTAAAGGTTTAGGCGCTGGCCGTCGTTCATCAAGCATGAACTCTTTTTTATAAAAGAAAATACTTAGAGTTTCTTTACAATTGGGGGGATGCTCCTCGGCCCATGGCCGAGGAGCCCCTTTTCTTCCCCTTCTTTCCCCCCCCTTCTTTACTTTACTTGCTTTTCTTATATAGTATTCATCTTCCTATCTCCTTATTCCATCTGTTGATCATCCATTTGCCTCTCTTCTGACCGTCCGTCCCATCAGAGGCCTTATCAGTACTCAAGTGGTTCACTCTGATCAATGTTGCCCTGCTAAGGGGTTATATCCCCATTAATGCGGCCAGAGGGGTTAGGTGAATGCATTAAATACGAGGGTGACAGCTTACTTTGGGCCTGGTCTTTCCCAAAAATTATCCTTGTCAGGCCGAGGACGAGGAGGTCCTCGGCGTGGATCCGGAAAAGAGGCTTTCCCCAATTTAGCCTTGAATGGTCAGTATTCCTCGGCGTGGGCCTTGGGCCTGCTACACGATGAGTCGAGGCTATCAGGCTCACGGGCCCCACAATATATATATATAAAAGAAATTAAATTAAAAAAACCTTAAATCTAATTTAATTTTAAAAAATTATTACTTATCATTATTATTTTTCATAAGAACATTACAACTTGTTCTTCGTGTTCTTCCCAGATCAAACCTAGCAACCAAGAACTCAAACCCAGACACAACAACACCAAAATAAAAAAATAAAAAAGAAGAAGAAGAAGAAGAAGAAGTAGAAGTAGAAGAAACATAGACCAAACACAAACACAGACTCAAATCACAAATAGAGATCAAACACAAATAAAACCAGATCACAACCCAAGCCAAAATCATCAACAGACCCAATCATCGATCCATGTTCATAACACCCACATGCAAGACTCCAAATTTTCCCATTGTTTTCACGGCATCAAGACCCCATGGCCTCCATGATCAAAACCTCGAAGATCAACCTCTTGATTTGCTCGTCGTTGGCCAATATCAGGTGTAAGGTTTTGAGCGGGGATGAGATTTTGAGATTAGAGAGTTTGGGGTCAGATCAGCGATGCGTGGTGGAGAAGAATCCAATTAGTCTCCAAATCATTCACAAACCCAATCTCCTTCGCCGACCCTAGCAAGTTCACCAAAACCAATGGAGCTCTTCTTCACTGGAAAAGGCAACCTCATCACCCGAGCTAGATCCGCACGGTTGAGATTAACACGAACCTACTCAAAGAGTGGGGTTGGTTCGTCTTGGATTACTGGGATTTGATCATGGGATGGGTTTTGTGGGTCTTCAATTTAAAGGGTTAAGGTTTGTCAGATTAGGGATCATGAGATTGTGGGTTCTCTTGATCTTGATTTTGAGTGGTCATGCTATTTGGCTCTTGAGACTGAGAGAGGTGTTCTTGTAAGGAATGAATGGGAGCTCGAGTTCAATGTGTGTGAGAGATAAAAACACGATGAGAGATTTTTTTTTTTTTTTTGGCTAAATGAGAACACAACGAGAGCTTGAGCTTCAATCTTTACAACTTAAAAAAAGTAAATTTTTTTGTTTGTTTTTTATTTTTTTAATTAAAATTAAAATTGAGAAATCTGGCTTTTTTATTTTGTTTTTTATTTTTTATTATTTAAAATGCTGACATGGTATTTAAAAATACCAAATCATTTTTTTAATAATATTTTAATGGTCACGTCAATGCCATGTCAGCAAGCAGGTTCGCTAATAGGTTGACAGTAGAGACCATTTTAAAAATAATTTTCTTTTTTTAGAAACTACATTAGTAACAAAATCAATTTTAGAACCAAAATAAGAATTAACTCAAAGTGTAAGAACTAAAAATACATTTTCGCCTTATGTGTAATAACAAGCGTACTAGTATTTACCTTAATTTTATAGGTCTGCATGCCTAATAGAAGCACAAAGCTGTGTTATCGCTATTAACTTCTTATAATCCACATTACTTGGTGGTACATATCCTATTGTAAGAGAGAACTCACCCAGTGTATTGTATCTCTCTTTCATATAAATGTGAGTCTAAATTTGTGAAACCCACATCGGATGCATTGAATCATTTAACATAAGAGAGAGGCTTTCACTTTAAAAATGTAATAAGTTGAAATGGAACACTGTAGAGGCTCCTATATTCAGCAGGGGGCGGTGAATAATGATATAACTTGCACGATTAGAAAATTGACCTATAAGAATGACATTGAAAGTTTCTAGCAATTTAATTGAATACACTTCCAAAAGTAAGAGAATCAATCTGATAAGTGCTTGCCATATTTTACTTCTAGTTTTCTAATTCTTAACACTATTGAGTTGAATAATGGATTGAATTCCAGTTGAACTTCTATATAGTCAAGCTGATATTGTGTTGAAAATATTAACCCAGTACACATTTAGCACTGGTTGAGTTAAGACTACCACATTTTTATTCCCAACTGACCTGAGCAGTTGCTTGCAAGGTTCTGAACATAACGAACAAAAAAGTCCGCATTTATTATCAGTCCAAAATGAATCAAAACCCCTTGGATACATTTAGAAATTTGTGATGCAGTTCCAGTTAAGTAAAGATAAGAATTTCATGACCCTTACGAGTTTCAAATAGTTTTCCTTTACAAAATCAAAGTAACTTTCAATAGCTAAGCAAAGATAAGAATTTCATGACCCTTACAAATTTCAAATATTTTTCCTGTACAAAATCGAAGTAACTTTCATTTGTGCATATTTTCCAACTAAGAGAGTTGAGTTCTTGTCCAACTAGAAAAGAAATAAAAAGGAAATAGAAAAGGAAAAAACCGAATATTATAATACTAAAGATGGTATGAAAACCATCATTATAGTGCTTTACATGGAAGCATCAAGCTTGTAGAATAACCATATCATACAAAACATACAGCTGCAAATGCAATTATAATTTTTTTTTTTAAAAGGCCAACATACCGTGAAACATCTTCAGCATGGACTAGACAAATCTGCAAAATTTTACAACTCAATCACCCAGAAGACAAAGAGGCTGTCTCATACTAAGCTCTGCTTTGAGTGTGGGGAATTGTACCAAATCATGAGAGGCACCTAAAATTTTCTGCATTGAACAAACATAGCTTGTGTTATACAGGTCAATTCCCAAAGCACCAACCATGCAAAACAGGTTTACAAAAGTGAAACAGATTCCGTTCAAGCACTCTTTATCACATCAGGGCATTTGCCACCAATTTGGCTTTTCAAAGAAAGACAGCACTATTACTATGACTTTCCATGAAAAATTATCCAGAAACTCATCCAATTCCTAAAACGAACCATTACACCAACCTTGGGACAGCTAAAAAAGAAAGCCCAACAATGGCACAAAACACCATTTTCAGGAACAATAGCTAATGAAAAATACAAACTAATCAACTTTATTTTCCCTGAACATTGGAGTACGAATCCCCAAACTCGAAGGCCATCACATCAGCAGAAGCCCACTAGAGTCCAATGGTCACCCCCATCAGGTGGCACCTTGTATCATGCCTCTGTAAATCTCCCAATAATTGTATTGCTCCCTAGAAGAGTGCTAGTAACTAGGTGAGATAGGAAACCAATCAAAGGAGTGATATAATCTAGCCAAGTGTCAATCTGAACTCATTCATGCTAAGTGTTACTCCTTGACCTAATGAGCAACTTCCTTTCTGATTAGGAAACCTTTTAGATGTGGGCATTATCAAAGGAACGCACAACCAGTTAAGTGCCAAAAGTGGACACAAAAGACATGACTAGCCAGGTGAAAGTAGCTACAAGAACCAATTTTAGACCCCATAAGACGTACCAAATTAACAGCTTGCACAAATTTGGGGAACCAATTTGCATTTTGGCCTTTTAGATTTATCGATATGGGATGTAGCTGGATCCATTTGTTAATATTAAGGTCTCCTATGTTATCAGGCTTTCTATTGGTAAGTTTTCAGATACTTAATTTGGGCTTAGTAGTCAAAGGCCATGGAGCCAAATGTAGGGTCAGAAATACTTAAAGGTTTTTTATATTGATATAATGCTTTTGATTGAATAGTGAATAAGCTATACAAGAATTTTGCAACTATGCTCTTGAGGTTTGTGTTATGAAAACTCTCTGATGCTTAAGATAATTAGGTATGATGCCTAGCCTTGTTTTCTTTTCTTCACGATTATCAGCGCCTCATCTAGCCTTCAAACATTACAATCCGACCTTGATCTCTCACTGTCAGAGCCTTAAAATCCATAAAATAAAAACCCTAGCGCAAAGCACCCTTAGCCTCCAAACACAAAACTAGATCTGCTACAACTCCTGATTTACCATTGACAGTCCTGAATCAGATATGCTATTCTTCCATTTCTCACCTATTTTAAGCTCCAAAACATATACATCTTGTTATTCCACAATTAAACCATACCTACACATTATTTTCCAGCTTTTCCACCAAAACCCCTAATCCAAAAATCCCTGATTCCCCTCAAAAACCTACTGCCAAACAAAATCCTGCAACTTAAGGTTCTGTTTCCAGCCACTCTTTGCCTTCAAGATTCACCCTTTCCAAACCCCAATCAGTTGCTATGACCAGTACATCCAACCCCTTAAATCATCCCTTATGTGCAACCACTGAAACCCTTCAAGAAACTGGCCAAAGGACATTTGCTGTGGTCCTACTTAGTTTGGTATTAGAGCCCCTTGTCCTACATCAAGAAGGCCATACATCCCAAGAACTTCAGATCAGTTGTTATGACCCAAATCAGTTGTTATGACCAGTACTGATTTCCAAACCCAAATCAGTTGTTATGACCAGTACATCCAACCCCTTAAATCATCCCTTACGTGCAACCACTGAAACCCTTCAAGAAACTGGCCAAAGGACATTTGCTGTGGTCCTACTCTGTTTGGTATTAGAGCCCCTTGTCCTACAACAAGAAGGCCATACATCCCAAGTACTTCAGATCAGATACACATATCTTGTTCCTTTCCTAAGTGGTTTAGGCAACAAATTTTTGACACTTCTTATAAGACACAAGGCATGCCAGTGTGTTATAGGGCGCAAGTGCGTTACCAATGTTAGTAATCACCTCAACAGAAATTGGCATTAACCAAATCATTACACAAAAAAACAATCTGCAATCCAGATAGATAACTCTAAATGTAGTCCATTGAGTTCCTAACACTAGAATAGTAAAAATTATACTTGGCAAATACTTATTAAAAAAAAAGAGGCTATCAAGATCATTGTATATTTGTAGCAATGAAAAATCTGAAAAGGGGTTAAAGAAATAATTTACCAGAGCAGCAAGATGTGCATCTTGTAAAATATTCCCATCTATTTCCAATCGGGCAATGGGGAACTCTGGAAGATGACCTGACTGTTTCTTACCAAGCAAATCACCAGGTCCACGTAAAAGGAGGTCCACATTTGCCAAGTAAAAACCATCTGACGATTTCCCTAGAACCTTCAACCTGTTTAGGCCACTGGTGGTAGATGCTAACAATATACACTTAGACTTTCTCTCTCCACGTCCAACTCGTCCTCTAAGTTGATGAAGCTGAGCTATACCAAACCTTTCAGCATTCATGACAACCATCATAGATGCGTCTGGAACATCAACACCAATCTCAATTACTTGTGTGGAAAGTAGTATACGTGTTTCTCCAGATCTGAACCGTCTCAATGCTTCCTCTTTCTCATCACTCTTCATTTTTCCATGTAACAACCCACAGCTGTATCCCTGAAACCTGTGAGATATAACTTCAAGATCTGCAGACGCAGCACGAAGCTGGGGCAGCTGTTCAGATGGTTCAATGACTGGATACACAAGATACACTTTCCCTTCTACTTCTAACTCATCCAGCATCATCTGTTACAAGCAAAACAAAGTAATTAAGAAAAACATTACTGCTACTTTAGCATCCATTGATGACCGGCCTTTATTTGAGAACAATGAACCTTTAAAATCCTACAGATGTATATGCAGAAACTTCCCCAGAACCGTCTCAATGCTTCCTCTTTCTCATCACTCTTCATTTTTCCATGTAACAACCCACAGCTGTATCCCTGAAACCTATGAGATATAACTTCAAGATCTGCAGACGCAGCACGAAGCTGGGGCAGCTGTTCAGATGGTTCAATGACTGGATACACAAGATACACTTTCCCTTCTACTTCTAACTCATCCAGCATCATCTGTTACAAGCAAAACAAAGTAATTAAGAAAAACATTACTGCTACTTTAGCATCCATTGATGACCGGCCTTTATTTGAGAACAATGAACCTTTAAAATCCTACAGATGTATATGCAGAAACTTCCCCACCAAAAGGAAAAGAAAAAGCATATATGCAAGCACACATTTTAGCCTTGTGCCTGTGTCCCATGTCTAGACTTTCCAGAAATGTGACCAACAGCTCTCCCTCTCCCAAATTTCTCACAGCCTTGTGAATTATACTTGTCCCAGCAATTAGTATACCAGAATTAACTTTAATGTCCTATGCTGATGCCTCTTTGACTCCCCTTATTCAACTCTTCTTTATCTCTCAGTTTCATAAAACTTTAATGTCCTAATAACAAATTGTTGATTACAGATGAGCACTTGATGATGTGAGCATCTTATGATTGGTTTAACTTTAACCTATGCTATTTTAAGGTAGAACTAGGTGAGTTTCTTCCAAGCCTTTTGACAGTAAAAAGCGAAGTGAGGGTGAGAGAGGGAAGTAAACAAGTCTCATATATATGAGGGGAATTTTTCAATATAAACAATATTAAACAAAAAGGAAATAAAATGGTTCATAACAATGAGAAAACTGAATCCCATTTACATATTCTTCTTGTCACATCTTGCAGCTTCCTTTTTTTGATAAGTAAAAATAGTACAAATAAGTGAGTGCTGTAGACTGTAGTTTGTTGGTTGGTCCCGGCAAGGCACGAACTCATGACCTTTAGCTCATAAGACCAACACTCTAACCAACTGAGCTTCCTTTTAAAAACAAAAGATAGCAGCAAGTCTTTTACTTCTGAAACATTTTTGTTTGAACTAAAAGCAGATATCTTACTTATATTCCTTAAATGAGAACATTTTGAAGTCCAATACAAAGAATTTCTTGTTTGCATTGATGGCTTTAATTTGTTTCAAATATTAAATAATCACACCTTAACTTGAGAACCACAAAAGATAAGAAATGATTTTGTACTTTAGATCATTCATGGCAAGAAAGACCATTACCTTGTACACATTCTCAAAGCCATTGTCATTTCCTTCGATAATGAAAGTTTCAACTGGTATTCTTCCAGGAGGTAGGTCAGTTATCTGTTAAAAATAAACCAACAAATTGCAGTTAGCAAGAGACAAAATGTTTAACAAACAAATTGTAAAAACTCAGGATCAAATAGTTAAATGTGAAGCCAATTTTTTTAAAAGATGAATTACAAAAGACTTTCCAGTACCTAGATGGATTTTTATTGGTCAGTTTACAAACACACCTAGTGAGTTTTGAACTTATGACCTTCCCCTCCACCTCTCTTAGGTGGGGAGGAGGTGCCATTTGAGCTAGAGCTCAATGGCCACATCTTGATGTAAGTTCTAATTCCAGAAAACATCAAAATAAAATTGATCTACTATGCAGGCATCCCTCTATATCATAAATATCAGAATCTACAATGCCCCTCCTAAATGCCTCCTAAAAAGAAGAGGCTCAACACCATCCCACTCACCCTTTTCCAATTAAATGCTCCTCAATCACCAAGTGCTTATTAATATAACCAAAAGCTATGCAGCCTAATACACGAAATACATTTTATAACATCAAAACAACCAAAAATTATTTTGGAGGGGTGGGACATAAAAAGAATTTGAAAAGATATATGCTGAAAAATTGTTCAAATTACACATAAAAGATTCAAGAAGATCATAACAAGACATGGGATTATGCCAATTATAAAAAAAAAAAAAAAAAAGACATGGGATCATGGAAAACACAAACTGTAACTTAAGATGGCCAACAATACATACTTGTGTCAGGGACATATCCCCATATAAAGCCAGAGCAAGTGTCCTTGGGATAGGAGTGGCTGACATAGCAAGAACATGGGGTGCCATATATTCATCGCCTTTTGAGGGCTCATCTAAGTTATTAGCTCCCATTCTTGAACTTTCAGAGGTATAATATAACTGCAGGGAGTAGCTGTCTCAATCAACTCAACTTAGAGAATGAATTGCAGAACAGATTGGAGCCATAAGTTTCAATAGCTACAGCATCAATGCTAGAAAAGAAAAAAAAAATACAAACTAAAAACTATATCAGCAGATGGAAATGCTAGAAACAGCTAAAGCATGCATTAGAAATGTGCATATAATGTTGATTAGGCAAAACATAAAAGCTTATCCAATCTTATATTCTAGGGAAATAAAAGAGTGGCAGCTTTTCCACTTGGACTAATAGCCACAATCAGGGTTTACAAAATAATCTTATTGATTGAGATTCTGGATGCTGAGGTCTTTATCAACAAAGTTTTTGAAATGTTAGTATCAGTATTACTACTTTTATTATTATTATTATTATTATTATTATTATTATTATATTGGTAAGCTACACATGCACCCCGTGGATCTTGAACCAAAGACCTCACTCTCCATCCCATTATTAAGGGAGGAGGAAGTGCCATTTGGGGCTATAGCTCATTGGTCCTCCACTCCTTATTTATGGGAGCAATAAATGCCATATGGTCAGAAGACTATTTATCTTCTGTGAACATTATGAAAAATGCTTATAGAACATCAAGGTATAGATGAAATTAATATCAACAAGAACACGGAACCATTTCAAGGAACACTTCATGAAGATGTAAAAATTATTAAGAAAATGTAGAGATATTCTACATTCAACAGTACTTCAATGTTACTAAGAATATGTAAAATCAACGATTGTATTTCTTTATGAGCAAATTACTACAGAAGTCTCACTCTCTCAATCAACTCCCCCAAAGATTATATGCCCTTCAACAAATGTACCAGACACATTTCTTAAGGACATTAAAATAAAATAAAAACGACTCCAGGGCCAGCCTGAACCTCTTATGGCCGCCACTCCCACTTACCTAAGCCACCAACCTCCACCAAAATCAACTCATAAATTATTTACTAAGTGCCTTTTTTACCTTTTTTACTTAGTATAGCAACCTCCCCTTATCTACAAGCAAAGTAGCTCATTGCATGTCCTATTACGTGATTATAAGTACCAATTATTTTCAGAAAGGTTATCCCCAGCCAGCTACTATTAGGAAGAATCTCACAGTTTCTTTTCCTTATTGATAATTTCCTCCTCTAAAATTTCAGGCCCCCACCACCAAGCAAATATTTGAATTAGCAGGTAGAATGACATAGAGCACGAAAGCTACAACAAAGTGGAGCTTTTATTGCAATGAACTCCTTCTGGCAAAAGATTAAGTGGACAGAGTAAAGTTTTTTTTTTTCTTTTCTTTTTTTGGTATTTTGAGATATAGTAGTCGGAAACACACACACACCCAAAAAAAAAAAAAAAGAGGTTAAGCTACTAACTGAGACTTGAAAGATGGAAAATCTATAATGTTAGTACAATGCCTAAGATATTAATCACTTTTATATAGGACATATTAAAGTGGTATCATAAAAAATTATACAGCAAACTACAGGTGCACTATTATCTGTTGGAAATATTCATAATTTTAGTAGTATGGCAAAGACATCGGTCACTTTTGCATAATGATAGCTTAAGGGTGGAGTACTACTCCACAATCAGACAATGAAAATTAAGATAAAAAAATTGGACTGGACAATGTTCTGGCACATGTAAAATTAGAACTTAAGTGAGATATTATGGTGAATAAGTGGACATACAAAGAAAGATAAGGTTCAAAATGAGGAAATTCACTTAAACATAGAGGTAGCTCCAATTGATAAAAAAATGAGTCACTTGAGATAGTTTGGTCATGTGCAAATAAGAGCAAAATATCGGATTTAAAATGAGGAAATTCACTTAAAGATGAGGTAGCTCCTGTTGATTAAAAAAAAAAGAGTTGCTTGAGATAGTTTAGTCATGTGCAAATAAGAGCAATTAATACACCAATAAGGAACAATTTGATTCAAGTCAAGGGAACCACCTTACTGTTAAACCTTCCTCTCTGGATCACACCAAAGCGATGTTGTTCATCCACCACTGCAATGCGTAAAGCAGAGAACTCCACTTTTTCAGCTATTAGACTGTGGGTACCAATGACCAATGAGATATTTCCAGTTTGAAGACCCTGCCAACCCATAGTTTTAATTATAGGAATTTCAAAACATTTTTATTTTATAAATAAAAGAAAGGGTAACAACAAAAGAGCTAGATGAGAAATGCATGCCTCACGAATCATCCGTGATTGTTTTGATGGGGTAGAGCCAGTGAGTAACGCTACTGAAGGTTTACATTCTACCTCCTCCATTTTCTCGAGTAGATTTAGCAAGTGTTCATAATGCTGGATAGCAAGCAACTCAGATGGAACCATGAAAGCTCCCTACACAGAATATAAAGTATTCCTAATGATAGTTATTTATCACAGATTAGAACAAATATAAAACAATTGAAAACCATATAATTTGTAAAAAGTAATCAATATAAAAAAACAACAAATAAAATCCTTTTTTTTTTTTTTACAAGTAATAACAAAATAAAATCTTTACAGTGACTAACCTGATATCCAGAACCAATAACTTCCATGCATGCCAAAAAAGCTACCACAGTTTTCCCACATCCAACGTCGCCCTGAAAGAAGTATCACAACTTACTATCAGATGAGAACCCTTTCAGCTTTTTACGGTCTCAGTTGCATGTGTCATGCAGGTCACAGAAAAATCTATCTCAACTCAATGCTAATAATATCTTTTCATAAAGAACTAGAACAGAGGGAGATCTTTTTCTTTTTTCTTTTTTTTAAAAGGCCGTAATTTGCAGACCTAGCTTGCAAAAGCTTGCAGGGCTACTAGGAAATCAGCAGTTAATGAAGAAGGGAAACACCAATAACCAGACAAGCTATTATCCAAGTCAATAAAAAAATGTGCCTGTAAGTCAGCATGCTTGATACAAAGGCACCATCTTGAACCCACAGCCTCAACCTCCAACCATTTATTATGGGAGAAGAAAGTGCTAGTTGATATATAGCTCATTTGCAACTAAAGGGAGATTACTAGATGAAAGAACATAATCCAAGTTGAAATAAAGTAAAGGGAAAGCGGAGGATTTGCAACATACATCACTGACTCTTTTGTATAGCTTTACATAAAACAAGAAGACAAAAATCCTTGCTTAATATTTTATCCAAATAGATTCCACCAACTCATCATTGGTCCTGACATGAAAAGAATGTATTGATATATATTGTAAGCAAACAAATTCCAGTGAATAAGGGAGAAGGTTCTTAAGTAAGTCAATTTTCAAGATTGACACATCAAAACTATAAGAACAGCATTTGTACATCTTTAAAGTAGCACATGAGCCTGGAAACAATTACAAATGAGATGCAGATATATTGATAATGAAAGACTAGCAATATTGAATGCAAAACCTGCAACAGCCGGTTCATAGGGATTGGCCGCTTTAGATCCCAAATAATTTCTGAAACAGCATTTAGCTGACTAGAAGTAAGTGAATACGGAAGAGCCTTCAAAAACTTCTTGGTGAGACTGGACCATTCTTCCATATAAATAGAATTTAATTCAGGTTTTCTATACCTATCCAGCAAGTCATCTTTCTCTATTTTTGTACCAAGACCTTCAAGCATTTGGTATAAGCGTCCCAACTGACCAAGAGCGATGGTTTGGTTAGTCTGAGTTTTACACGTGACCAACACTTAACAGCAAAGCATAATCACTACCAGCATCAATAATTCCAGAGGGGAATTCAGATATGAATCCATAAACAACATGATTCAGTATGAAACTATCAAGTAACTAGTGACCCGCAAAATAGTTGCAAGCAGCTATTAGGTAATAAGCTCCATGACACAAGAACAACATTCTCATTTGAAATTAGAAGTTTTCATTCAAAAAATCATAAACAACATGATTCATTATGACACTATCAAGTAACTAGTGACCTGCAAACTAGTTGCAAACAGCTATTAGGCAATGAGCCCCATAAAAAAGGACAGCTTTCTCATTTGAAATTAGAAGTTCTCATTCAAAAAAATAATATTCCTTTCTGAAAAGAATAAAATTTTTTGCAACAACAGCACAAGTACAAAAACAAATATTTAATTTCCAGAAGTTTTAGCCGTAAAGGAACGCCAGTGCATTACAGAAGCACAAGAATAAGCTCATAATGATGAATCGTGTGCATTGTGCATGCAATACCATTGAACAGTTTGAGGGTGTCAAAATTGAATGCAGAGGCTCTACAGAAAGAACAACAATTGAGATAACAAGAAAAATATTTGAATAACTGATTGATGAAAGATATGGCATCAGATTTATAAATTAAAATTAAAATAAAAATAAGAGAGAGAGATGAATGTGTACCCAACCACAAATAGATAAGAAACTGGCTTCATAAAGAGAGCAATGGCCAATAAGAAGATATTACATTATCACCTTAACAGTAGAAGGAAAAATCTACAATAATTAGCAATAAATTTTGAACAAAGAACAATATATTGTGAATAAAGGTCACCTGCAAATAAAAGAACTCATCAAATATAAGCCTTTTGCGTGCCAAATCAGCCTCATTTATATTCTTCGGTTGGTGGATCCCAATATATGCCTGCATTGTTTAAAAAAGGATATTATTTCCTCTCCGCTGAACGTATGCAACTGAGAACAAATTAAAGTCAATGTTAACACAGGACGATTTGGAGTTAGAATCCATGGCCAATCAATCCTTTTTTCATTTGGGGACCTGTATGGCATGTTAGAGCTCCTCATGTTACTTTTTTTTTATATGGACTATAGATTACCAATTATCCCAAAAGCTTAAGTTGTTAGGAAATGATGATTTTAACTCGGAATGAATTTAATCATTTAACCATTATTCTCACACTCCCCTTGACATGTAGGCCCAAACTCCCCCTTAATAAGCGGGGCCCAACATGTGGGATTTTTTAACTCTAACTTTCTAAAAGACAAGGTTCAAAGTCAAACTGAGGACCACCTGCTTTAAAACCATGACAAATTATCGATTGTCTCAAAGGTTAAGTTGTTAGGAAAACTCAGGATAATTTTGAATCATTTAACCCTGATTCTAATAACAATTAAAGTAAGATTTTAACAACGGATAATTTGAGGAAAAGAGGTATCATTATTATGGATTGGTGTAGTATGTGTAAGTTTGATGGGGGCCATAGGGGTATCATTATCACCTATTTTTACACAGTGACATAGCTAGAGAGCTATTGGATTTTATATTGTGCCTAAAGGAATGAGTTAGGTGATGCCTAGGGTGTCCCTTTGTCACATCCTGCATACTTGGGCTTCGCAAATTTTATCGATAAATCTTATTTCTTTCTTATCAAAAAAATAAAACTCCAATTCTTTGAGTGCATTAATCATAAATATACAAGGACTCCTTGTACTAGCAACATTAGGATTCCTAATTTGTCTAGTAAAGTAAAACCAACTAGGTAATAAAAGATTGAGAGAGTCTTGTAGGTTAGTGGCATTGATTGGTCTCCTTTACGAGGAGAACTAGGGTTGGAACTTGGAATCCCCCTCCCCCACTTGTTGTAACAATTTAATTATTATAATATAAGACTAACTTAGACTCTAACGAAATAACCCTAATATACTTAAAATATCCTAAAAAATTCGACACTCAACTAAATTCCCAAACTACCCTTAATGCTAGGACGCAAGAACACTTCATATAGGGTTTCGTACCCGTGTTGTATCTATGTCGTAATAGTGTCCTATTTGTTGTATCATGTTATAATTTTTCAAAAATTGCTCTTGTCGCCATATTATACTCGTACCCATACCTGTGTCCGTGCATCCTAGCCTTAATGTGCAGAAGTTTCAGAAATTACAATTCTACCTTGAATACAAAACTAACCATAAGTTGTAAATAAAACCCAAATTAAAAACCGTTTAACCATATAATACTTACAACTAGAGCTTAAAACCTTAAAATTTTTGTTTCAAATGAACTTCACACATTTTTTTCCATGGTTGTATCAATTTAGTCACAACTTACCGTGTTAATTTCAGAATTGAAAGCGGATGCAGAAAAAAAAATTTCAATTGTGTAATTAAAGCAGTGAATGACCACAATATCGCTTATGAATAAACAAGTATGCATTATGAAACAACTGGAAGTATAGACTTACATCATGAAGGGTTAACAGTTTGAAGTCCTGAGTAATATCTTTAGGAATAGGATCAATATTGACAGGCAAGGCTTGTAAAGCTCTGGAAAAAATCAAAATAATCATTTTTTATATCGAGGGAAAGAGTGTTTACAGAGATAATCAGCCGATTCTATACTCGAAGGAAATAATAAAAAACAAACAAAACAATAACAATGATAAAACTTAGCTCCCATTGATAAACCTCGAATGTCATTACAGCTAAATCACCAAATTGAGGTCCACCACCTAGCCCTTTAGGTCAAAAGAGTAGAGTATGTCTCAAGAAAAAAGGGGCGGGGATGGGGTGGACGCCTAGACATTTAACCAATGTTACACCTCAAAGGAGGTTATTCCTTCTTCAAAGGCCTAGAAAGGTTCCTCATATTTACCTAAAATTTCGATCACTTTCAGGTGAACAAATGTGCCTTCAATATTGAAAGGTTCAAGAAATCATTTACCAACTCTTGAAATGAAACTTATCAGTTCTCAGTACATTAAAAAAGAATCAACCTCTGATAAAAATAAAAAACAAAAAACAAAAAATAAAGGGAAAGATGTACACCATCACACTAAACAATTTTGCTTCATAAAACTCAGTTGTCTAATATAAGAGTGTCTTATCCACACCCATAGTCATAAAAAGAGCTGACTTTTCATTCCCAAACACAGCACACAAAACAGTTACTTTTCAATGCAGAAACAAATTCATTGGACTAAGATAGCTTCCCACAAGGAATTTTACAAAAGAATAGATACAACAAGAAGAGGAAAGTTAAAGGGAAATTTTAATCATAAGCAACTACTGGAAATTGTGCATAAAAGGATCAAACACAGCAAGCAATGAGGTAAGAGACTTTGAAGTGTTAGTTTCAATGACTAATTATGCGTCTGAGTAAAGGGGGAAATATTAGATCCAAGGTTACCCTGCCAAAGGGTGTAGCAATGATCAATAGCTACATTTAAAACTATTCAAAAGGTAGGAGGAACCAACCTTGCAATAGTGTCTCTTAGAAAAATTGGATTTATGCCTCCTTTTGAGGGGTATATGGGATATGGCCTCCCTTTTGCCTGAAAAGACGAATCTTGTTCTTCTTGTATCACATCAATATTGTATTCTCTCATTTCAAAATGACCTTCAGAACGCATAGACCTCACCTATACTAAAAGGCTACATTTAAGTACAAGGCTTACATATACTAAAACAAACTATAATGGAATGCTCATAGATGAGAAAATAAATCTTGGCATGTAGATTGTAAATAGAAACTATTCTTTATTTCATCAAGACAAAGTCCAAACCCTACTGTCATTATCTGGTCCATCCCACCAACAGATGTGCTAATTAATCAAACTGCAAATAAATTAACTACAAGTAGAGCAAATCACACTTGAGCTACAAATTTAAGAAAAAATATGAGAAACTAAACTAAATTTTGAAACCAGAATTGATTAGGCTGGAAAATCCCAAAGAGGCCCCACTACAAATTTGAACTAATGGTACTACTAGCTGACACTCTGGACAACCAAACCTGTGGGATTTGTTTAAAGCATTCTAAGTTTTGGAAATTGACCATGTAGGTCAAGCTTTCTATTTGCACATCCATTTCTCACAACTTTCAGGGATTATCTTCATTTTTTGGATTGGTACACAACTTTCTGTTTTGATAAATAAGTAAATTTTATTAATTAAAAGATAAAAGACAACACACAGTATATGGGATATATAATATATGTGAATCAATGAATGAGAAAAGTACAACTGTCAAGAAAATTCAACAAGCTAGAGCCAGAATGACCACCCAAAGTAGTCATCCATCCAAACAAATTACGTAAAAACATGAGCTTCACATCCACCATAGAATGTTCTGAGCCTTAGGATGTTCGGCTATTCCGCTCCTTCCACATGATACAAAGAGGGGTGGCATTCCAAATATCCCTTATGCCGTACTAGCATACTGCCCTTTCCAACGCGTCAATTTATTAGGCATAACCCACTGCACCCCAAACAAACAAAGAAAAAAGGACCATAGCTCTCTAGCCATTTGACAATGCAGCAATAAGGATCAATAGAGCCCCCATCTTGTTTACACAAACACAACCAATTCATAATTAGAACTCCCCATCTTTATAAATTATCAATAGTAAGAATATTCCCCAAGGCTGCAATCCAAGCAAAGAAAGCCACTTTGGTAGGCACTTTAACTTTCCAAATACTCTTTCCTACAAGACATGACCATCTGCCAATGCCACCTTGATGCTCCTCAAAAATAACAATAATGCATGAATTTTTTTTTTTTTTTTTATAGGTAAGATCAAGTTTCATTAAAAAAAGACTACTTCATGGAAAAGAACATGAGGTCGCCAAAAACATGCAGTAAAGACTTAAAACTATATACAAGAACAAAGGGAATATATAAATTGAGAATCGTTAGATGTGAGTCCCCAAGCCCAAAACCAATAAATAAAGACCCTGTAAATGACACAAGAAGCTGCTCCCCTGAGCTCTCCATATTCTCAATTTCTCCCAAGACATCACAACCCCCCTCCCCCAAAAAAAAAAATCTGCCACGAGTTGCAACACCCAGAGACCCACCTAACAATTCTTGCTCCTCCCCCACACAACAACTTCCACTACCACGTTTCCGGATCTGCTTCTCTGTCTCCTTCATTCTGCTTGTCCCAATTTTGCAATCAATCTTTTTTTCTTTTTCTTTTTTCTATTATTAATTTCTACATGTTGTTTAATGATACTCTTTTTTAATGATATTCTGATTGTAATATTTTTAATTTGACTCAAAATTTTTGGCATAGAAAGCATTGAGGTAATAATTTTATTAGAACAATTTATTATATGCTGACATCAGTTTAATCTATTGTTGGTTGGTTTTGTTATTAGAATGTTTTTAATTAGTGGTATTGTTATTGTTATTTTCTTAACACCAACTATATTATATTATTGGCCAAGGAGGGGGAGGGGGAGGGGGAGGGGGAGGGGGAGAGGGAAGGGGAGGTAGGACCTACCCCAAGTGCCAAGAAGGCAACCTTGAAAAAGGTACGCCCACTAACCCCACAGAGCTAGGTACTGCCCCACTGAAATGTGTAGCAGTTTCAAAACCAAGCATTGAGCAATGAGAATGACAGTTTAAGTAGATCACAATAATTAACAGCAGTTATATTCATTCTTAAAACAATGTACAATGTCTCACACAAAGCATTTAGATCAAATATTGAAGATTTATTAAAATGTTTGCCTTTCCTCAAGGTATGACTCTTACTACAAAACACATCAAAGAACAACAAAAGCAACTCAACAACTGAGTATCTCAAGACTCTCACCTTACCACTAACGCAAACAATCTCTCCCTCTTTATGCTTTGCTTCAAGACTTTTAAGAAAAGGCTGAAAAGTAAAACGACTACCACGAAAAAATTTCTTCAGATGCAAATAAATTGTCTTCTTTTCCTTACTACCAACATCATCAGCTGTATGCTCAGGATTTGATTGATTTTCTGCAATCTCACAGCCTACAACCACCTCAAGAAATGAAAAAGAATAACTAGCTCTTATTCCCCTGCAGAAAGAATGGTAAGGGTTATCCTTATCCTCAAAACAAATAAAACATAAAACATGAAAAATCATCTCGCTGTAGGTTCTCTACAGTTACTATTACCAATCCTATAAGAATAAATGCAAATAAAATGGTTGCACTTGCATATCTTGTTGATGTGCTAAAGCTTCAGTACTCAGTTCCATAAGACCATATTACAAGAATTTTGTACACAACATATTATGTTAAAAAAAAATCTTCTCTTTTGAATAAAATTTTCAGTTATTTATTAAAAATAACATTTTTCAGTTACTTATCAAAATATATATATATGCGTGTGTGTGTCTGTGGGTAAAAAGATCAAACAGTAAAATAAAAAAAATAATGGAATGAAAAATAGGTCAATGTTGATGTGGAGATAAAAGAGTTGTTTTACATGAAAAAAAGACTCAATTGCATACAAGCGGACAATTTGGACTGTAGAGAAATGGTTGGGCTTCTAAAGGATTCATCGGATCAAACTTGCCTCTCTTTGGAATCACTTTGTTTTCATGGTGCAATGGCAAGTGCCCTCTGCCCAAGTGATATGGTGCAGGTTTGAGTTCTGGAATTAGCCTCTCAAAAAATTATGGGCAAGGCTGCCAATGAATTACCTCTCCCAAGCCCCATAGAACCGAGAACCATGTGCACTAGGTATGCTAAAACCCTCAATTTCATTTTCTATTTTAAAGAATCAAATATTATCCCAAAAAATAAAAAGGAAATTAATACTTCACTATAATATGCTAAAATGCATTTAAAAAGACAGTTTTAACTTTTAATGACCGATTCCATAAATCCAGAAAATAGGTGTTAAATTACTAATTGTCTCAAAAGTTTAAGCTATTGGAAAATAGTAAATTTAATCATTTAATCACTTAATTCTAACACTCGCCTCACATGTGAGCTCAAACTACCTTTTAATAGATGAGACCCAACGCATGGGATTTTAAATGAGAAGTAGAGTGAAGGAAATAGGGATCAAACTTAGGACCTTCTGCTCTGATTCCATGTTAAATTACAGATTGTTCCAAAAGCTTAAGACATAGGAAAATGGAAAATTTAATCATTTAACCACTTAATTCTAACAAGAACAATATACCAAATATAAAGACACATCAAATCATAGTAAATGTGAATGTTAAAACTATTCATAGAACACAACCAAAATAGGGCACGCATACAACAATGATAAAAAATAAAAAAGGCCGAATATAACAATGAGCACACTAAATATGCTGGTTTTATAAAACTTATATAACTGATTGATAAATCTTTTAGACAATAAATTCTACTCACTGTCCCTTAGAGTCAACTAGCCAAATCTTTTTTCTTTGTCTTTTTTAGATGTTATCACTTTTTATGAGTATAGCTTCTATTACGTCATTTAGAATACATACCACTATCCATTGATCTCATACACCCATATTATTTATCATCACTTAATACATCATAATATTATGCTCTCCCTTCTACAAGCAATTAGAACTCTTACAATGGCCTCATCACATCGGCTGTTGTTTTCTGAAATATCATTTTTTTTCTGGTATATCTTGGTATTGCTTTCACTAGGAGCCATAAGCAACTTATACAATTTAGCTCACATGGAGTAGATCAAAAAAAAAATTGTTGGCACCTTGCATCACCCCCATGCCAAGGCAGGTGGCACCTGGAGTGCCTATGATAACACTAACAAAAATATCTCTCAGATGTAGCTGAAAAAGGTCACCAGTTGAACACTTAGAAAGAAATAGAAATACTTCTCCAAAAGAGAAATTACGTCCAAGATATACAATTCAATTTTTTGGGGGGAAAAGGATTAATCACCTTGAAGATAAAATTTTTCC
Source organism: Quercus suber (assembly GCF_002906115.3). NCBI lineage: Eukaryota > Viridiplantae > Streptophyta > Magnoliopsida > Fagales > Fagaceae > Quercus > Quercus suber. Next base: position 543,379 of record NW_027069638.1, read on the forward strand.
AATGAAAATTAGGTATTGTCCATCATCAATTCCAGTCTGTGCATTCTGTAAATCAGCATAAGTTCGAGGAAAATGATGCAGCAATTTCCGCAACTACATGGAAACCAAAAAAAATAGTGTGAGCCCATGCCTTCTTGCAAAATATAAAAACCTAGGACTTCGCTTTTAGATAGTCTACAAAAGAGCCCACCGTGTGAAAACCACAGTTGTCCAGCTGACGACAGTGCCTCTTACTTAATCCAGGTATGCAATTGATAGAACTGTTAAGAAATGACTCAATGGAGGCAGCATTTACTGGTGATTCAGGCCCCACTTTGTTAGAAGATTCCTCCCCAAAGACTAGATCATCTGATTTTTCTACAGTTTCTAAAGTCATAGGCCGAGGAGATAAAGGCTTATGAGAGTCCTTTTCTCCTTTTGAAGAAGTTGTTACAATCGGATGGTTAGGAGGAGATAAAGGCTTATAAGAGTCCTTTTCTCCTTTTGATGAAGTTGTTACAATCAGACTGCCAGACAGCAAACGCCATGTTTCACTAGAACCCTCTTGAACCCACTCAGCATCAACAAGATTAGGGACAAATCCTTCACAATTTTGGGCAGCTAAAGGCTTACTCATCTCAGAGCAATGTGTGGTCTCATTATACAATTCTACCTTAGGAGACCTACCCAAGATGATGGATGGAAACCTTTTACATGCCAAGGAAACATCAACTTCATCCATTGCATCTTTATGATTCATACCAGTTTGCTTTTTAGCACTTCCATTATCAATTGAATCATGAAGACTATCATAGTCCATCATAGCAGATACCTATAACAAAACAAATTGCAGTATATAAAGAGTTAACTTGGAAAAGGCAGTTATGGAATGCCCAAAGCAGAGCAAAAGAACAAACTGGGGCACACTAGGTGAAACAAATGGACATCACATTCTTTACTAAGCCCATTCTGAAATGCTTTGCAAAAGAGTATAAAGAAATCTTTCAAATGACAACATAACAGACTGGCAAAACTCAAAAAAGCCCACGTATGCATTTGACTAAGTTTTCCTCTGCAAGATTCACTATAATTCCATATGGACATTTGTTATTCAATTTCCCCGTAGGATGCCTTAGTTGTAGCCTAATGGTGCTTCTCCCCCCCTATGAGGAAGTCTTGGGTTCAATTTGTCCGGGATGTGGATTTCATTAACAATCTTAGCGTGCCCATCCATGGTCTTAACACATGTTCCATACTCTGGACTTCTCAATGAACAATTTACTAGGTATAGATTCAAAACAAACTCAAGTCCAACAATTAGTTGCATGTTACCACTATAAACAAAATGAACACCAGTCCCATTCTTTTTAAAATATCAAAACTACTACACATGCACCTGTAAAGTACTGGAATTGGGCAGGAACACCAAGAGCTAAACAAAAAACCAGGAAAAATATTAAAGAAATACATACATAAAGGGCACAAATCATAACTGTACATGACATGAAAACCCATTGACAGACACCAGAATGAAACATCATTGCAAATGATGGGTAGAATAAATTTGCCAAAGACCCTGGCCAACAGCCAAGTCAGGTGGAGATGCTCAATAATCAGATGAAATGAGTGATAGCTTAATTATCAGCCATAACCTAGAGAAGCTCACTGGTACAATTCAGGAAAAGCCATTTGTACAAATGTCATCTATATCAGTTTTTATGAAAACATATGGAAAGATGAACCTTTGGTTTTTATTTAAATACACAAAACAATTACATTCTTCATATAAGCATATTTATCAAGTAAAATTTCCTTTCTGATGAAAACGCATGAAAAAGTAAATTTATAATGTTCAAATAATAGATTGTATCCAATATGTATGCATAAAATCTACCTTTTCAAGATATTTTGATCCATCTGAGATTCTTACTCTTGCTAGTTCCGCCAACAGATGTCCCGCTAATTCATGCTTTTGTCGAGAACATAGTTTTGATATTTTAGAGAGGACAAATTTATTAAACCTGCAACAAGAAAATGCCATTGAAATAATGCCTACAATCTTCCCATGCTTATTGATAATGAATTACATTACCTCATTTTTCTACCCAAAGCATTCCGGTATCCTCTCTCAGCTTCAAAAACAATTGCGCTTCTCAATCCTTTCCCATAGTAGCACTAGAAAATGAAACTTTTATCTTTAAGTACACTTAGAAATGTCAAATTTACAATACAAAATTTAGTAAAAAGATAATGAGATTTCAAAATAAGGCCAACATAATCAAGCTACAAAACCCGAGCTTGGTTGAGTTGCATATAGTTGCCTCAAAAGCCCAAATGTAGAATTATGGATACATGATTGAATTCACCATCTCCTAATAGCTCCTAAATAAAGTATCTGTGCTTCCTAGTTGTGAAGGAGCAAAGCCAAAATTTTACAAGTATAGAAACAACAACATGAATTGCATTCCATGCACATCTCAAAAGACATAACCCAATTAAAATTCAATGTAGCTATGTGTTTGAATTTAATTGGACTTAGAGAGTATAACATTGTTTATACTTCATTGTTCAAATTTTTTAATTGGGGAACCTCCTAAGGAACTGTACCTAAGTTTTGCGCTAAAAATAAAGCGAGTTTAAGTCATAGCTGATGAAAAGGATAAACAAAAATAGGTGTAAGTGTTTTACCAGGCCACATGATTGCACGATTGATAGTGTGAGTACCATCACTGCATGAACAGGACATGCCTAAATAACATCAAGGTTGATTAAACCTGAAAAACAAGATACAAAATAGTAACTCGGTTAATTGACTCAGGTAGTAAATGAATTTCAATTTTCTTGAGCAAAAAATCGTAGAGATTTTGAATTTCAGAACTGATAATTGAACAAAACCCTGATGCTTTCATTGAAATATTGGAGAAAAGAAAATTGCAAAGTACCTTTGAGAGTGACCCACTGGTTTTTGGAGAAAAAGCTGAGAAAGTAGAAGAGTGGAGAGTGAGAGAGTTCGAGAAAGCAAAAGAGGAACCTCGAGAGGCGGGAGACGTTAAAAAAATAGCCCAATAACTTTCCACTTCTCGTCAATGCTCGACTTAAAAATACTCCAATCTCCGGTCTCCAATTCTTCCTTTGTCCTTTTAATATGAAGTTTTTAATTTACTCGTTAAAAATTTAAAATAAAAACAAATAAAAAGAAGTTGTAAAGTTTTCAATTAATTTAGGTTTTTTATGGAATTAATTTAGAATTTTGTACTTAATTAAAATTCATAATTTATAGTGTTTCTTTATATAACATTTGAGAGTGTTGACTCAAAATTTCAAAAGTCTTATAGCTTAACGGATTTTTTTTTTTTTTTTTCGTATTTGGAGAGTATTCAAATTCCATCTAAAAAAGGTCTTGAAATAGTGAGGGCTTGAGTTCAACTACTTCAAAAATATTTAACACGCACTTATTGTTTTGTTTTGTTTTTTTTTTTTTTTTTGGAACTTGTGAATCTCAAGAGAAACAAAAAATAAGGGAAGAAAGGAAATTAAAATCAGCTTAAAGATAGTCATCGTGCACCCTTGGTGCAATAGTCACTCCATAACTATAAGTGTTTGTGAGGTATAAAAGGCAAGACCGGGGTTCTAGTTTCTAGGAAGAAGTTTTACATACATATACATATAAATTAGACTAAAGTAGAATTTCTATCTTGTATAAAAAAAATAAAAAATCAGCTTAAAGATACAATTCGGTCATTTAAACTTTAAAGATGATATTTGCCCCCACTTGATTGAGTTTGGTAGTGGGTACGAAGCAAATCGCCTAGTATATACAACTGAGCTTGGATTTTACAAGTAGTAATATTGGAAAGTCCTATGGATTTCTCTTTAATGTTGAGCAAACTATGTAAAAACTTTGAAAACCTTTGAAAATGTAAACTAAATATGGATGTTTAATTGTGAACAATGAAGAGTTGTCTTTCAAAATGCACACTTGAAAGGTCACTTTAGTTGGTACAAGCCCTTAAAATTGTTGCCTTGGCTATTACTAACCATTAAAGACTAAAAATAATCTCTATTCCCTCTTTTTTCTTTTTTCTTTTTTCTTTAAAATTATGCTAGAAAAAACATATTATGCAATCATTTTGCTCAAGCGAGAATGACATCACCCTAGCAAGGAGTGCCAATCAAGCAAATCATATGACCTCACTTGAGCAAGCCCAATGCAAGCTCTAATAAAGTGTTAAGTCCTCTGTTTGCCAAACTAGGAACCTTATTTACTTATTAATATTGTGTTTCAACTTGTCCCTTCCTTAAGCAAGGACCTTTGCTCAATTGATTTATGAAGCTTGCTCTAACAAGATGCTTCAACATGTTTCAACTCTCTCCTCACCAACTCCCCCCCGGCACCATTCTTCTAACACTAAAGTAGGATCACTCACATGTTACAAACTACACATGTATACATATACACAACCATTATAGTTTAAGCTCTTTATGTTTTGATTCCTTAACAGAAAAAGAAATTTATATGGTCATCAACCTGCCTAAACCTAAACGGAAAAAAATGCATGGGTTAAAAGGGAATTCTCTCCCTTTTTATTTTCTTTTAACTTGAATGATAGGTTAAAAGGGAATTTTAATCCATGGGAAAATAGGTTAATCTGAGACCCAATTCATGAAAAATGGGAGAAAATGGGCTTTTGCCATTTTTCTTTTTTTCTTTTTTTTTTCTTTTTAATATCTAGCAAAAGGCCCCATATTTGAAACTATTTAGGGAAATGCCCCTGTTTTGAAACTCGATTTTCTAAAAATCGAGTTTCAATTTAAAACTCGATTTTTGGACAATCAAGTTATAGTGAACTGAAAAATAAAAATAAAAAAAATTTCTGGAACTCCAGTTCCTTGAAAAAATTCAAGTGGAACTCAAGTTCCATGAACTCGAGTACTTATATGTAACTCGAGTCCATGGAACTCAAGTTCCTTGAAAAAATTCAAGTGAAACTCGAGTTCCATAAACTCGAGTACTTTACATGTAACTTGGGTTCATGGAACTCAAGTTCAAAAGAAAAATTCCTAAGTCCACGTTCATTATAACTCGATGTTCCAAAAATCGAGTTGTACATTTGAAACTCGATTTTTAGAAAATCAAATTTCAAAACATGAGCATTTCCCTAATTAGTTTTAGACATGGGGCATTTTGCTGGATATTTTAAAAAAGAAAGGGCAAAAGCCCATTTTCTCCTCTCATTTTACTTGTTTTTTTCCCATCACTTCCCTTTATAGCCATGCAAGACTCTTCAGAGCCATCCTTGGAGAGTAACCCAAGGATACACAACTCCTCATATCATCCAGGGGAACTCCTAGTAGGAATCAAATTCAGGATATCTAGGTATACATGTTACAAACTCATGGGTAGAACTCATTCATGAAAACTGGCTTACAAGAGGAAGGTTTCTAAGAGTTTATAAACACATGATTAAGCTTCTAGGTTGCCCCCTTTGAGATCTGACCACAAAGCTGCAACTTAGGGTGGTAGTTAGCTCTGATACCAAATGTTACAAATCCATGGGTAGAACTCACTCTTGAAAATCGACTTGCAAGAGAAATGTGTCCAAGAATGTGTAAACATATGGTTAAACTTATATTTAATCTATGTGGGACACTAGGATTATAAAACTACAACTCGTCCTAAGTCTGCAACCACTAAGTTGCACCTAACGGGATGATAGTAAATGAATTATATAAATACTACCGATTGGGTCAGATTAAACAGGTGAAAATTTTAACAAAATATCACAGCTAATTAGGTATTGTTCTTTTTTTTTTTTTTTTTTTTTAATTCATGTTCCATACCTGTCATTTATACTATCCTAGTTATGGCAGCACGCGCCTTGCTATGGAAAAAGAGTAATGATTAAGGGCAATTCTAAATTTTATTTATATCACAAAACAAAGATATAGATCATTTGATTTTAAAGTACATAGAGATTTACATTAATTAAAAGAGACATTAATTTTAAGAGTTTTAATAATTATGTTATAAAAAGTTAATCTTATTCGTATAAGAATTTTAATCAACCACAAAGTTATATAGGGTAGCTATTTAACATATAAATATCTATTTTACTATAATAGTTTTTTAGTACATATTTGCTAAAAGAAATATATCCACTCACTAAAAATTTCTAAGAATGGTAATGAATATCATCTTCCAACAACAAAATAATTGAGTTTTGCTAAGAAAAAAAAAAAGATAACAAAAGGCATGTAATCGAATTTTCCATTAGATAAATTATAAGTTTCAAAAGTTTAAACCTAGAAAATCAATGTTCTTTAGATGACAAATAAAACACTTTATATCATCATTCAAACTTTCCAAGAATTACTACCATCTAAAACTCAAAATACTTGAAAAAATTTTTTGGGATGTTAAAATTTAGTGGGAGTATTTTAGACATTACACAATAAATATTTTAAGAATCATAAGCTTTCAATAGGATTTAATTGAGAAATAACAATATGACATATTTGCTATTTTCCAAAATATTAAGAGAAAAATTGCTTGATTTTAAAGTTTAAGGAGGAATCGTAAACTACCCCAAACAAAAAGGATGAAAAGTGTTTTTATCCTATTTGTGTGTGTGTGTGTGTGTGTGTGTGTGTGTGTGTGTGTGTGTGTGAAACTATGTGTTTTTAGTTAAAATGGTGCATAAGAAAAAAAAAAATACAAAAAATCAACCTAAGAAAATTGTATGTGAAATAGTGAATTTTAGCTTAATAAAGTTGACTAAACCAACACAAAATTTCTAAAAACACAACAGAATGACACAAGATTTTCTTAATACCTTTATAATTTTTTTATATCTTATTTTGACTTATAAAAAATTGATAGCTCAGCAGTTTTGAAAATATTGTGATGACAATAAGATGTCTTAATGTTTTTACAAAAGAAATGTTATTTCCACGACATTTTCATAATAAATCATAAGTAGTAGGTTATTACAAGTTGTTATTAGTGGGCAAAAAAGTAGTTTCATTGGTAAGGTTAAATTAGAACCAATAAAAATTTACCACTTCTGATTTGTTATGAAAAATATAATGGATGTAGCACTTTTTATTTTATTTTTACAATACCTTTATTTTTAGTTGTGGTTGGTTCCAATATAATATTTCATTACTTTATTTTAATCTATAAATAATTAACATCTCAACAGTTGTGAAAATATTATGCCAATTTGTTGTGTTAATATTTAATTACAATGTGAAATAGTACAAATTGGACAAACCAAAAATAATATAGCAAATCTACTATAGCTTTACCCATTCACACACCCAAAAAAAAAAAAATGCTCTCAAAATAGTGAAAATTGAACAAACCAAAACTACTATAACAAAGCTACAGTAACTTTTTCTATTCAATCTTTTTATGTATAGAAAGTGTTGTGAAAAATGTTTTTGATGTATCACTTTTTTTTTTCATAGTACCTTTATTTTTAGTTGTAATTGGTTCTAGTATGATATTTTATTTTGACCTATATGGAATTAACACATCAATAATTATGAAAATATTGTAACAATTTGTTGTGTTACTAACTTATTATATATAAATAGGGTAACTAATAGTTCATATGTCTATAAAAAAATAAAAAATTCAACTGACGATGTTATGAGAAAAAAAAAAGGGGGGCCAATGACGAACCGTGCAAGTTGAATAAACCATAAACACTGTAGCAATAAGGATTGGCTATTTTTATATATAGATAGATATAGATATTACCGGTTTGGTTAGGTTCAAAGGGTGAATATTTCAACAAAATATTAGAGCTGAGTAGGTATTGTTCATTAATTCATGTTCCGTACGTGTGTGTGTGTGTGTGTGTGTGTGTTTGTAGGGACACGTTTTACAGCCTAAGCCCAAGGTGTGTGGAATATTGGCCCAGTGAGCATAGTACAATAAATTTGTAGAGAGTGAGTTAAAGAACTAGGCCCTAATAAATTGGACAACAGCTAGTATGGAATTAGATGACAATCAAGCATGAATAAGAGTTGCCGATTTGAATGAACTTACCATCCGAGGAGGCAATCTTTCATATAAATCAACTAAATAGAGTATAAGTACAATTTAGATTACTACAGTATTCTTTCTTTATTTTTTCGATCCCCTTCCTCTGGGGTCTCTACTCTTATTTATACTACATCTCTTCCTTCATCTTTACCCTACATGTGGACAATTAATGGTTTATCTTGATACTTGTCCCATCAGCCTCCTCTAGAATTCTTTGGGGGTGGTTGTAAGGCTAAAAAGGTACTGTTCAAAGATTACTTCCTCATTAATGTGACCAGAAAGTTAGCTACAGAGCATTCAATGCGGTGGTAGCAGCTTTTCCTTAGATATTTTTGGGTCTCCATCCTTCTTGTACATTTATGGCATGTATCCCTATCACTAGAGCTTCTTAGAAGGTCACTTTAATCAAAATGATCTATATTTGATCCGTATTTAGCTTATCTGAGGAGATATTCCTCCTTAGACCACCTTCCCATTCGTATCTTGCTCATTAAGTCTTGAGTCAGAACCACTCATTACCATTCGTTTGTCCTTGGACTACTCATGCTCTCGGCCAAGGCTCAAGGCCCATTATATCATTTGAGCCCTTAACCCTACATATACATACATATATATATATATATATTATAGGTGGATCGAGTAATACAAGTTATTTAGAACCTCAAAATTAACTTTAACTTAAAAAAAAAAAAAAAAAAACCCTTTTGTCCTCATTGGTGAATCTTACACCTTACCAAAAAGGGTGCATGAAGGTGGTGTCTAGGTTGCCAGTGAGGTCGGATTGGAAGCTAAACTATAGTAGTAATTCGTAAGCCCCAATTTTTCCGTCTCTCATTCTTTTTATTTTTTTATTTTATTTTATTTTTTTATATATAAGATAAAAATTTTACTCTAGTATAATCTAAATGTATATGTGTGTAAACTGTGAAACTCCCTTCTAGAAACTTTAACCTTGATCCTTGCCCTCAACACCCTACAAGTACTTATACTTGTGAAGTGACCATCGCATCAAGAGTGTGTGGTGGTCCCGTCTCTCATTCTTAAATGTATTTACATAGTTGGGACAAATTAATTACTAATGTGAAAGTATCTAGGTAGGGCAATGTGAACATAGAATGAGACATTTGATACATGAATGTCGCAAATACAGTCCGAAGGTCAACATTTATGTTTGGTGAATGTGGAAAAGAATGCCCTTTTCACGTTCCCATGCTTTAGTCCATAGACGACAAGTTTCTCAAATTGTAGCAAAAAATGGAGCACTCAAGTCAAAGATTTATAAAACAAACAACATAAAATTACAAGTTGCAACTATCAAAAAGCATTGTAACATTTACCCAAAAAAAAAGAAAAGCATTGTAACAAATGGGGTACTCAAGAAAAAAGTTTATAAAATAAAATTTTAAAAAATTAGGGTAAATATTATATTCTGAATCCTATAGTTTAAGGGTGTGACAAATTAAACTTTATAGTTTTAAAAGTAAGAAAGTAAACTCTGATATTTTAAAATGTAACTAACTACCTCTCTTAGTTACAAAAGTAACAAATTAATCTGAACCTATTTAATGGAACAACATATTGTGCTCCCAAAAATTATATGGGTATAATTTTTTTTTTAAATGCAAATTAGAACATTGTTCAAATCTCTAATAAGGTCGAGGCCACTAAACTTCATTCTCACTTATGAAAACAAAATAATAATAATAATAAATAAATAAATAAAGGAAAGAAAAATTGTGTTAGTTTGGGAGTGCGTGTTTTCATTAGTCTATTGGGTTTAAATAATAAATTGAGAAGAAAAAAAAACACTTGTACATAAAAAAATTGTAAACTTTGAAAAGAGTTGTACATAAGTTAATAACGTTCAATTTTACCATACCGCTCAACCAAACAAATACCAACAGTGTTGCTATGGACAAAAAATTCATTGAATTATTTACATTCCACTCACATAGCATTTGATATAGTGCTCGATTGAGCCCCCATAACCCATAAAGGAAATAACGAGTGCATATCATGGTTTTGAAAACCGAATCGTTTATTGAACCGTAAAAGGAAGAGATTTAAGGTTTTTGAAGTCGAACTGAGGTCGACCAATAATAACATCGTAATTAATTTAATAATTATTTAAAATATAAATAAATATATTAAATTAATGCAAATAGAAAAATAAAATAAAATAATCAAATAAAATATATTTTTCATAAAAATTCCGTAATTTATTTAACATGCCATTTTATTAACAAAAAAAAAAAAAAGCAGGGATACACTTAGATATTTTGAACAAAAATCGAAGTATAATAATAATAATATAAAAAGCTCTTTGTTCCATTCCATGTTGACAAGTATTGGTCATAGTACAAAATTTTGAATTAAAGTAGCATTGTCCAATCAAAGCACGTGGGTGGGTGGGTGACTACAACATCATAGTATTGAGTACTTTCGTAACAAAATTTATATGAAAAATTATTATTAGTTTTAATTTGAACATATTACTAAAATTATTTTTTTACTCATCAATATTAATTAATAACAATCTGTTATTTAAAATTTATTATAAAATATTATAAAAATATTGTGGTAACATTTGATTGTAATTTTTTATTCTTTTCCTTTCTTTCCTTGCATCCATATGGACCATACGTTTCTGTTTCTGTTTTTTTTTTTTTTTTTTTTTTTTTTTTTTTTTTTTTTTTTTTCTTGTTTTTTCTCCTTCACACATGTATCCCCATCCCCACTCCTCTCAAGTCCCATCTTGTTTTTATTTTTCTAGAACTCTTTCTCCACACAACAATAAAAAGCTCTTTGTTCCATTCCATGTTGACAAGTATTGGTTATAGTACAAAATTTTGAATTAAAGTAGCATTGCCCAATCAAAGCACGTGGGTGGCTCTACAACATCAGAGTATTGAAATAATATTTTTACAACATTTTTAGCAGTACTTTCACAATAAAATTTATGTCAAAAGTTGTTACTAGTTCTAATTTGAACTAATCATTGAAATTATTTTTTACTCACTAATATTAACTAATAACAATTTATTACTTAAAATTTATCGTGAAATATTGTAAAAATATTATGGTGACATTTGATTGTGATTTTTATTTTTTATTCTTTTTCCTTTCTTTCCTTGCATCCATATGGACCATACATTTCTTTTTCTTTTTTTTTCTCTTTTTTTTATCCTCATCTCCACTTCTCTCAAGGGCAAAATTTGCAAACAGTATGATTTTAAAAAAAATTTAGGTGGATGGCATGCGTTCAAAGTTTATTAGTTAGTTGGACTGTTTTTTGGAAACCGAGTATAGCAAAATCGACTTCCAGCCAAAATCGCCAAAATCGAGTTTATCATACTCGACTTCCTATCGAAAATTAGCTCTAAGACGGATAAAAAAGGAAGTCGAGTATAGTAAACTCGATTTTGGCTAGGATTTTGGCTGGAAGTAGATTTTGATGTACTTGATTTCCAAAATACAGTCCAACTAACTAATAAACTTTGAACACATACCATCCGCCTAAAATTTTCCTAATATTATACTGTTTAGCAAATTTTGCCCCTCTCAAGTCTCATCTTGTTTTTATTTTCTAGAACTCTTCCTCCACACAACGTGTCCTCTAACTCCTCTCTGCTTTTATTTTTCTTTCTTCATCTCTATCTCTCTCTTTCTCATTCTCTCTCTCTCATACTTTCACCTTGTCACACACACATTACCGGCGGAGAACAAAGCCAGAATTTAAAGCTATGATGTTGGAGATGGCCATGGCAGAATTTAAAGCTTGCTTCGCGCAAGAGAAGAGTTTCTGAAGAGAGGGAGTTGTGTGATGTACTCTGAAGGGAGCCGAATTTAAAGCTTGTTTTTCTGTGTGTGTGTGTGTGTGTGTTTTTTTTTTTTTTTTTTAAGGTTTAGATTCAAAGGAAAGTAGGGAACCGTGAGAAGCGGTCTGATCGCAGTTCTCAGAACCGTGAGGTTTGACTGCGGTTCGCATGAGTCCGTACTTTTTCCCCATAGAGTAGTTCTTAAGGCTAAAAGAATCGCAAAAATGAGCAGTTTGAGGCTTTCCTAGTCGGACCGTACGGTCTGGTCCGAGTTTCAAAACCATGGTGCACATAAGCTGTTGCACACAAAGTTGTACATGTATAATGGCAATGAGTAGTTTTTTAAATAGCGTGGAATAGACATTGACTAACCCATGAATAGATAGGATGGTGTGAAAAAATATTAGAAACTTCGGTGCGGAAATACTTTTTTGAGACTGAATTTGAAAAATAGGATTGTATGAGGATGAGGATTTTTCCTTGTCAATTCTCCCCTTACAATTTCTCTAATATACCAAAAGACTTACACAGCTGGCATTGACCTAACAACCTACTCTACACAAAGAAGACTGGCTTGTTTGTTCTTTAATTTGTTCCTTCAATTTCAATTTTTCAAATGGGTAGTGGCAATCTCACTAGGCTACTCTTGCAGAAGATCTTATGCAGCAGAAGGAAACTTCAATCTGTGGCCATAAGAATAGCTCATGTAGATGATATAAGGCCAGGTGCTCCCCATGCTATCCACACGTTAAATTGGTGTGCCTCAGTGAAAGAGAAGTTGAAAAATGATGAAATTCCTGGAGAGCGCGACTGTGTCTGCATTTACAAGGTGCCTCCAAACATGGGTCTAGTGAAGAAGAAGGCATACGAACCCAGTATTGTCTCAATAGGTCCTTACCACCATGGAGAACCACGGCTACAAGCCATGGATGAGCTCAAATGGCGATACTTTCATCGTCTCTTTAATCCAAAACAGCAGCATGGAGTAGAATTAGAGCCCGTGATGGAAGCAATGGAAAAGTTGGAAGAGAAAGCTCAAAGCTGTTACAGTGATGAAGTTAAACTTAGCAAAGGCCAATTTGCTAAGATGATGCTCATAGATGGCTGCTTCATCATTGAGCTCTTCAAAGAGCTCAATCAGAAGCAAAATTTCACACAGGAGAAATTGGATATCGATAAGGAGCGTTCCTTAATCAAAAGGTGGATGCTACCAACTCTGCGTCGTGATCTAATCATGCTTGAAAATCAGCTCCCCCTGTTTGTTTTGTGCGAACTGTTCCAGTTAATTACAAATAGCAGTAGTTCTACAAAAGCAACCCCATCATTGCAAGACCTTGCTCTTCGCTTCTTTAACCCTCTCTTGCAAAGAAATCACTCGGGTACACAAGAAAATCAAGGAAACCAACCAAACTTAGATGAATCTACAGTGAAAGGGTTTGAAGGAAAGCATTTTCTTGATCTTTTCCGCTCTAGCATCCTCCCAAACCTCCCGGAGAAAGATGCACGAGGTAAGCAAACTCACATGATGCGCTCCATATCAGAGCTAAAAGAGGTTGGTGTTAAGATTACCACAGCTAAAAATCATCAGAAGCCATTGGATATAAGCTTCGGGAAGCGGAAGTTGAAAATGTGAAAGAAGCTGACAATTCCTCCTTTATACATTGATGATCATAGAGGCAATTTGTTTCGAAACATGTTGGCATTTGAGAAATGCCACCGGTTTTGCCATCCAGATGTCACATCATACTTGTTTTTCTTTGATGGACTCATTAGTTCAGCTAAAGATGTAGGGATTCTCCATTATAAAGGGATTCTCTACCATTCATTGGGGAGCAATAGGAAGGTGGCAAAACTTGTCAACAATCTTTGCAAGGAAGTGGTTCCGGATAATGATGAGTCCTATTTATATAAGGTTGTGAACAATACCAATTCTTACTTCAATACTGGGTATGCCAGAAAAAGAGCAGTATTAGTGCACCACTATTTCAGCAGCTGGCTTGTGGGTATCTCAACTTTAGGTGCAATCTTTGCTCTTTACCTGACCCTCATTCAGACAGCCTCTGGAGTTGCTAGTGCTCTGGGTCACTTGCATGACAACAACTTCTGTTCATATATAAGAGATTCCATTTTACTACCATTTTCTGGTAATCCTAGCACCCCAAATGGTCCAACTGTAGGGGAGATTAACCAAAGCGACAAGTGTTGCGAATGTTTGTGTACTTATTTGAAAAAATTGTTGAAAGGGATCGATGAGACGAAAAATGATTAATAATATCATGTATTTACTTTCGTTTTTTTTGCTGAATAATATCATGTATTTACTTAAAAAGCCCTTTCATATACTTTTGAATTCTGTATAACATTAACTAGACCAAGTTTTATAGTCTATTACTAAAACGTGGTAACATTATTATCTCTATAGAGAGGAGAGAGTGAAGGGAAAGGGACCACAGTATGGGCTCACTTGAGGTTTTGGAATGGAAAACACCAAGCTTTTCTATATTTTTTAAGGATGGGTGTACTTTATTGAAAACAAGAACACCAGTATAAAACAAATAAACTATAAGAGGACAAAAAAAAAAGTGTAAATAAGTTACACATTCAACACTAAAAACAAGCAGCATAGAGGAAACCCAAGAAGACTCCTACACTAGATAACTCAAATCCTACCCTGTGTTCCTTAAAAACAGGAAAAACCACTCACCAGTTGCTTCAAAGAACTTAATTTAGCACTATGAGAGTTTGTTTAAACCCTTTAAACCAGATTGTTTAACCTAATTTATTAACCAAGTGATTACTTAGATAAATTTTCAGATTTAGGTTAAATACCAATAAATCATATTATGCAAAGATGCGGAAAAGTAAATAACACCACGATATGATTACCTAGGAAAACCAATAAAACTAACCGTTTCAAGGTAAAAACTTAGAGAGAATTTGACTTAACTATCCTCAAGGTAAACCCAATCCACTATAAGAGAATTAAAGTTTTTATAAAAGATTTAACCCTAAATCTAATGCTACATCCAGTAGTAACTTACTGATATGATCATGTGCAAGCTCCAAATCCACGAACTCATTCTCTTCTTGGATTTATAGCAACACAAGCACACCCTTGCTTGTGACTTTGAGACCCCACTCAAAGGTTTCAAATCACCTTCACTTGTTGATCTTGATGCAGCTACTAGTTATACCAATCCTTGATTGTAGTTCAAGCTCTGGTAGAATTTTGTGTAGTCAGAAGGTACGTAACCTCTCAGATCTCACAAAAAGTAACACACAAATCTTCTTCAGCACACCCAAAACGTGGCTAGGGTTTCCCTTTTATATGTGAAAAAGTTTTAGTGAAACCCTAAACGTTTTCACAAGCTTAGGCTTGTTTAAAAATTTGCAGAAAAACTGAGCTTGTGATTTTCGATCAGTCGAGCCTAATTCTCGATTGGTCGAGAAAGGCAGAACTTCACTTTTCTTTTCTACAAATAACTGGACTTCGAAAACTTGAAACACCCCTATTTAAGCATTGTCTAAACACCTAAACTAGACATGTTTTGATCTCGGTTTGCCAACACAAAACAATAATGATTCTAAATATTTAATTTTTAAATCTTTAGAACCTAACACACTGATTTCTTCACATTGTTGCAATATTCAATTCTCCACCTAGAATCCTTTTTAATTAGATGAAGGACAGCTAATGTTGCCATTATGGATTCAAGCATTTCCTTGCAAACAAATGTGTTAGATTGTTGGAAAAATATATGAAGATCGGTCAAACTTATTAACAAAATTATAAAGTATAGTTCTAAGGATATTATAAAAACCAAACTAGCTTTGTAGAAACTCATCTGTTTTGTTGAACTGTAGCACGGAACCAAATTCGTTGGCCTTATGGCACAAATTCAAGTACTATTTGGACTTTCATTGGTGTTTGCAATTTAAGATAACCATCAAGGGATTTTGTTTGTAAGACTTGATCTGATTCAAGCCAAGGTAGAAATTTGTTAAGCTCAAAGCTTGGATGAAGGTGCACCCGTTGCACCATAATCTAATGTGTTGGTGCAAACACAATAATAATGGAAATAATACAAAGAGAATTTGAATAGTAATTGACCTTTTTGGTTCAAGGGAGTAAGTATATATTGTTTATATAGTTTATTAAAATGCAAATACTAAGCTCTTCATGTTTGAAGAGCTCTAAAACAGTAAAACCTCATAAAAGTTCCTAAAAAATGTAGTAAATCCTAAAAACTTTGTAACTTATTACGAAATTTAAAAAAAAAAAAAAAATTGCCTCAAAAGGTACAATATTTAAAAAAATTAATTTGACCATCGCACACTCTTAATGCGATAGTCACTTTATAAATATAAGTGAAGTAGAGGTGTGGGGACAAGGGTGCAAAGGTTGGAGATTAAAGTTTCCCGATGGGAGTTTTGTTGTATAAAAAAATAAAATAAAATAAAAAATAATTTGAGACCTTCGCCATAACTCAACTGCCTCAACTTATATTAGTCGATGACCTATTAAGACGACACGATGTCGCCGTTAAAAGAAAAAGCCCTACTGATAACCCGAGTCTTCATTTGGCTGCACTATAAATACTACGCATAATTCACCCACAACCTTCACAATTCACACGGCGCCACTCTGCGTCTCACACACCTCTTGTAATCAAAGTTGCACAGCTTTAGCTTTAGCTCAGGATTAGTGTTTATAATCTACAAAAATTCATTGCCTTAGTTACATATACAAGCTTATGCCAAGCCAAGCAAAGCAAAGGGCCAAGGCATATAGGGGAGAGCAATACAATTGGCTCTGAAATAAACTTGTGGGTTCTCCACAGGCTGCCCTGCCAGTCTGGCCCTATACATAAAAATATGGCATCATAGTACGGGTTTTGTGCTTTGATGGGTATCTCTGGGATTTGAATCTTTGGTTTTCAGGCCTAAGTTTCTTTCCCAAATGCCCATCTTCTCTTTTTTCACAAACCCGCCTCCAATCGCCATTACATTACTTCTTCCAAATGATCTGCATTTTTTTTTTTTTAATTGCAACCACATTTTTATCTTGGGATGTTTTTATTTGTTTATGAGTTTTTTTGGTTTTTTTTCAAAACTGGTAAGATTATGCTGACAAAAGAATACATGGATTGAGGATCTACAGGTTATTACAAAATTTTAGCATAAAGGCTTCGTTGTTGTTGTAATAGATTTGTTCATTACTTTCAACCTTCTCTGTCTGTTGTTTTTCATGGGACTATTATTTGCACCAATTATTGGGAGTTGAGATTTTATTCTGAATTGGATCTACGTTTAGATTTGTAATAATTAAAATGAGTTATGAAATGGATTTGATTTTAAATGGAGAAGTTGTTCGAAGTTTGTAGTTGACACCAAATTTTTTGTTTGATTGTCTAAGAGTTAGGCATATAATGCACAGCTGGGTTTTGATTTTCCATGAAGTGCAAAGAATGAGATTTAAGTCAAGGTTCAATAACTGGTATTTGCACCCCATGTTCACCAGGATTTGAATCACTAATTGATATTAGTACAATAAGAAGGGTTTGAATTTGAGTAACAGAATTCACAATAAATGTAAATCCCAGAAATCTGATTGCAAATCCTACTTACCAAAAAGGGAAAAGTCTATGGACAAATCCACCTTTTCATCATAGCCAAACAACCCCCTCTCCAAAGTCCATTTTTTTATAATTGCCTGAGAATTCACTGCCTGGTCCCAATAGGCACAAGATGCCCAGCTCCATAAATCGCAACATGACTCAAATTCCCCCTTTTCTGCACATACCCGGCAAGCTCTCCATTCAATGCCCAAACTTTCCTCTCTGCCATCAACTACTCACTATGCACATCACACTTCACTGTTTTCACTAATTAACACTTAAAACCACAGTATCCATCAAATCATATTGCCCTTGATACAACCATACCTTGTTCTTCTTCACCAACAATTCCACCTTGTATTTTACGTTCTTCATGAAATCATTGTGCAATGCAGCCATCACTGTATAGTTTATGAATCATTGACACGTTCACTCCCAAAGCCTTCTTCACCTCCTTTTTTTGCAGAAATTTTGATAGCAATTCAGTACTGTATGGAACTTTCTTACTAATGTCATTCGAAGTTGCCAGTCCTGTCATGCTTTGCAACATATCCAAGACCCTTATTATTTTAGTATTTGTTGCTGCTCTCCAATTGCCCATTTTGGTTAGCTTAACTGCATCCCATTGTGATTGTGCTTCCTCCAACTCACTTTTTTGCCTCTCATTGATCAAACCAGAATAATAGGCATTCATAGCATGAGTAGCAACCTGTATTACAGAATCTTTCAGCCCATTTCCTATAGCAAAACCGGCTAAGTTCAAGGGCTTTGACACTGTCAAGTATGGATTTTTCTTCAAAATATAGTACCCTATTGCTGGAACATCCTTCCCTGCATAACTCTCACCTGCAAAATACAATGGACAAAATTTAAACAGCAGGTCTAATTTAACGAAGGAAGTGATTGCTGCAAAAAGATGCTTGGCTACCAAATATTGGTTTCTTGTGATTTCTTCAAGTGTTGAGGCAATGCTAATAGGATTGTCAAGGAAAAGAAGGATGAATATGTGGTTCCAAGAACCTGGATTCTGTTCAAGTGCAAGGGGTTTGGAGCTGGCAATATTGTCATTGACTTTTCAAGTTCCATTAACACATTATCAATTATCAATCTCTATTACGGTTTTTTTATTTTTTTTATTTTTTATTTTATTGGATCTGTATTACAGATTGATAATGTGCGATCATTGATCCTGGAAGTCTATCTAACAAAGCCAATAGCTTGTCATTCTGATAATGAAGTCCAAGGTTCAAAACCTCCTCTCCCAAGAATTGAATTATTTAAAAAAATGTTTTAAAAAAAATTAAATAAATAAATTAGAGATAAGATTGTATTTGTCTATCAATTATCTCTCCCAAATCATGTAGAAATGGAAGTTTTTGTAGACAATACAGCATTATTGATACAAGAAACATAGATAAAATTCTTCTTTTTTTCCTAACAATAAAACTGTAATTTATTCACTTGTTGGTAGCATGACTTATAAAGTCAAAGTACACTATTTTAAATACTTTAATCAAGGGTGCCTTTCAAAAAAAGAAGTAAGCTTAGATCAATATAAATCTTACAAGTATTTTATTCAGTCAATTACTTACCAAAAACTTAAAAATTGATATCATATTAACAATATAATAAATAATTTTTTTTACTCATGTTAAAAATAAAAAATAAAAAATTGTGGTAAAAAGTTTTTTTTTTTTACAGTGTTGATATATCAATTCGTAAAAATTACGTAATAAAATTTATAGTATTGCTAAAATTAATCTTTACTCAGTAGATGCACTATATGTCAAGAATGGACCTCCTTATAGCAAGGCTCATGCATGTGTGTATTCACCTAATCCTGTTATTATTCAAGCCACGTCTAAAACCTACTTGTTTGATGAACTAAATAATAATTTAGTAGAGTATAATAGTATATATTATATGGTAATAGTCAATGCAAAATTGCCCATTTAATGCAAGGCATTTTCAATGTATTGGAGTTTTTTTTTTTAATTTGGTTGTTTGATCATGCCCTGGAAAAATCTGTTTCCCCACGTTTCATTGACTACAGTGCTTGATGAGGGGAGGAATTATCTCCAGTAGAGGGTATATGCATTGAGCTGGGTGTCTCATAGCATGTGGACCTCATAGGTATGTGTGTCTAATCAACTGGTGAGACAATGAAAGCATATAACTACTGCAAGAGATACCTAGTCTCTTTTATGGGAGAAAGTTACTGATAAGAAGAATGAGGTTGGGGGGGGCGGGGTGGAATTAATAAGTGATACAAATTCGTCCTTGACATCTTACCTTGATCATTACAAGAAGTAAGAACTATAGCACAACAAGAAGAACTTGATCAACAAATTTACAGAAATGTAATGACCAATCTTTTTTTTTTTTTTTTTTCATAACCAAATTATGTGACCCAACAATTAATCCCTGTCCAAAATTTACAATAGAACCCAAGAAATTTGTTTATAATTTCTACTTTACAGGAGCAGAAAAATGTTATGACACATCCTCCTTTTCCTCGCGGCTGAACAACTTCCTCTCTAAAATCCAATCTTCCATCATTGCTTGAGAACTCACTGCTTTGTCAGTAGGCACAAGATGCCCAGCTCCTAAAACCACAACATGACTCAAATTCCCCCATTTCTGCACATACCCAGCTAGCTCTCCATTCACTCTCCAAACCTTCCTATTTGCCATCAAAAACTGGTTAAGCCCTTCCCACTTGATGGTCTTAACCCAAGCCTCAGTTGAAAGCACACTATCTCTCAAATCAAAATGGCCTTGATATAATAGTACCTTGCTCTTCTTCACCAAAAATTCTACCATAAACTTCACACTCTTCATGAAATCATCATGCAAAGCAGTTGCCACATCATTGCTGCACAAATCATAAATCTTGGAAGTATTCAATCCCAAAGCCTTCCTCACCTCTTTTTTCCTTAAAAATGCAAAAACCATTTCTGTTTTATAATGTGCTTTCTTACTAAAATCATGCAAAGTAGCCAACCCTGTCATTCCTTGCAACATTCGCAACACTTCGCTTCTAGCATTTGTTGCTAATCTCCACTTCCTCATTTTGGTCAGTTTAATGGCTTCCCATTGTGCTTTCTCCAACACACTTTTCTGCCTCTCATTGATCAAACCAGAATAGTAAGCATGAGTAGCAACCTGTGTAATAGGGTCTGTCAACCCGTTTCCTATAGCAACTCCACCTAAGTTCACTTGCTGTGACACTGGCAAGTTATTATTTGCTTTCAAGATATAGTACCCAATTGCTGGAACATACTTCCCAGCATAGCTCTCACCAGCAAAATACAATGGACGAGACTTGAACAACAAGGGGTCTAATTCAATAAACGAAGTAATGGCTGCAAAAAGATGCTTGGCAACAGAAAGTTGGTCTCTTGGGATTTCTTTAGGTGTCATAGCTATACTAAACCCAGTTCCAATTGGATTATCGAGGAAAAGAAGTCCAAATTTTCGATTCCAAGAACCTGTGAAAATAATGGTTAAATGATTAAATTCATATTTTCTTACTTCAAACTTTTAGAACTGGGCATTGAATATCCGATCCAAGTCATGGCTTTTTTTCTTTTTTTCTTTTTTTTGGTTAAGAGGATAGTGCATTAAACAACTAAAAAGCCTCTAAACCAGAGGCAGTTGTAACTTGTAAAGGTTGACTCCAGGCATTTTTTTTATATGCGGTAGCTTGGGTAGGTACTTTCTTAAACAGATTGATTATTGTGCCAAAGGCTTAGTAATAAGATATATTTAATAAACTCCTTTTGTTTTTCTGAATAAAAATTATTATTGATGCAAACAAGAAATCAAAATAACAAGTAGGCAAAAGAGAGAAGCGTTTAAGCATCTCTATCTTCAACCAAATGGATTGAGGCTAGAAGAGATGGAAATAATAACTAGTTTATCACAATTTGAAATATTAGTTTATATCCTTCCATGAGAACCAAATGGTAGCTCTTTTATAAAGGTGCAGTCCTAATCACCTTCTAATGAAGGTCAAGAATGACGCATAAAATATCACATTTTTATGTATGAACAGACCTAGTCCTGTTTCTTAATTGTGAAATCTTTTATGATCATGCCAGTCATTCTTTGTTAAATATTTGTGGGCTTTTGATCTTTTCTCATAGGTCTATATCATATGCGTATTATTGTATTAAGTTGAAACGTCTACAAAAGCTGTCATGGAAAGTTTGATTAATCAAACCAAACTTCCAAATGCAAATACAAAGAACAGGTCTTGCATTTTATAAGTTATAATTCAATAACAATCAACATATAATATTATATTTCTTTATATTAAACTCAGTTTATATGAACTTTGGAATAAGCGGATTAGTTATCCAATGAATTACGATGTTACCTCTCTATTTTTCGTACAAATCAATGCTAATATGCTATATATCTATGTCTATATACGAAACTACAAAAGAGTTGTTCACATATTATGGAAGATCACTGCTTAATTATTCTAATGAAGTCAAGAAGCTGCAAGTTATTCTTCAAGCTCCTCCTTCTCATATCCTTCTTGCTTGTCCTCATCTCCTTCTTCCATCACATTCCAACCTTGTTATCACCAACTCCAACTCCTCTCTTTCCCACTGAAGCTCTCCCCACCAAAACAGGCTACCTCTCAGTCAATCCAACCACCTCTTCTGCTGTTTTTTATGCCTTCTATGAAGCTCAGAACCCCATCTCACCACTCTCCGAAACTCCACTTATCATATG
Source organism: Quercus suber (assembly GCF_002906115.3). Classification (NCBI taxonomy): domain Eukaryota; kingdom Viridiplantae; phylum Streptophyta; class Magnoliopsida; order Fagales; family Fagaceae; genus Quercus; species Quercus suber. The sequence continues at coordinate 565,593 of NW_027069638.1, forward strand.
GCTCCTGGGTGGCCCTGGCTGCTCCTCCATGGTTGGCAACTTTTTCGAGCTTGGCCCTTGGCGTGTCACATCTCATAAGACTTTCGGCTCTGAAACCATTGCACTTGAACCGAATCCAGGTACAAATTATTGACTGTCCCAAAAACATGCTTAAGCTACTAATAAATTGCGAATTTTCATTTAACCATTGTTTTAACACTCGTCTATTGCCCGGATTTTTAACTTTTTAAACTTGAGGTAGGGTAGAGACAAGATTCGAACTCAAACTACATGCTATACATAAATTAGTACCNAAAAAAAGCCATGACTTGGATCGGATATTCAATGCCATGATTCTTTTTTCTAAATGGTACTATGGTTTGGATGAGAGAGAGAGTACCAAGTTGGACGTAATATATAATTCTTTTTTTCCCCTAACTATGTTATTTCAAATTATGATACCTGTGATGGGTAAAATTTTTTGGAGGATGAATCACATTAAGAATTCTAACCGAGCAACACTATTAACGAGATCTTAACTTTTCGGATTCAATCCTAGCATATAAAAATAAACCTGCTCTCTAGATTTCTGATTAATCATGAGAGTTGATAGAAGGTACTCAAAAGATAATGTTAATTTTAAAGTTTTTTTTTAATTTTTATGCTTTTAGGAAAAATATATTTGGAATTGCAATGAAGAACATGTATCTCTTTTCTCGATTAAGATAGTATATATAGGTTTTTTGTGTTGGGGTTGGTGACCAGTTGGCCATGAAGTAGGGAATTCTGACAACAAATCATCAGCTTAAGTCAACAAGTCATCAGCTTAAGTTCAAGCTGGGACTGCATTTGATCATAAAAATAGATTCGGACCAAGCGGCTTAGGAAGTCATCAAGGGCCTTGGGCCTTTCTTAGGATCCGTTGGTCCTGGGCTTAAAAAAAACCTCTTAATGCACATTAGACTTGGGCTTTTAGAGGTCCATGCTTACCCCTCCAATAATCCATTCTATAAAGATTTTCCCTAATCATATTAAACCCAACACAATTCACAATTTAGCAACAATTAAAATAAGATGTTACAAATCTAAATTTTAAAAATTTTAGAAGACAATAAAACAAAATGACCTTAAAATGTAAATTACAATTTAATCTAGTATTTATATATTTCTTTGAACAAAATTTAGCTACAAAATTGGTTGTAGTTTTAGGCTACAACTTTATTTAATATCTTTTTATTGGGGTGAATTTTGACAAATCTATTATTGAATTATATCTTCTTTTTATATTATCTATGCTTGCAAAATTTTTAGAAAATTAAAAATCAATAGCTATATCATCAATAAATTGTTTAAATTATAATTTTTTATAGTTTAAAATTATGTATAAAATATAAGCTTATAGATCATATAGTAAATAATATCCGATTGACACAAAATTTGACATGTATTAAGAGCTTAAAGAACATATAATGCAATGGTTAAAATTTTAAAATATGAAGTAATATTTATTTTATTGAGTAAGGTTACAACTAATTTTGTAACTAAACTTTTGTTTTATTTGTTCTTGCTTCTTGGCAAAAAGATATTTATTTATTTTTGCTGAATATCTATTTATTCAATGATACAAATTCATGCTTGACATCTTACCTTGATCATTACAAGAACTCTATAGCACAACAAGAAGAAATTGATCAACAAATTAACAGAAATCTAATAACCAATCTTTTTTTTTCATAACCAAATTATGTGACCCAACAATTAATCCCTGTCCAAAATTCACAGTAAAACCAAAGAAATTTGTTTACAAATCCAACTTTACAGGAGCAGAAAAATGTAATGACACAAACTCCTTTTCCTCATGGCCGAACAACGCCCTCTCTAAAATCCAATCTTCCATCTTTGGTTGAGAACTCACTGCTTGGTCAGTAGGCACAAGATGCCCAGCTCCTAAAACCACAACATGACTCAAATCCCCCCATTTCTGCACATGCCCAGCTCTCTCTCCATTCACTCTCCAAACTTCCCTCTTTGCCATCAAAAACTGGCTAAGCCCTTCCGACTTGATTGTCTTAACCCAAGCCTCAGTGGAAAGCAAACTATCTCTCAAATCAAAATGGCCTTGATATAATAGTACCTTGCTCTTCTTCACCAAAAATTCTACCATGAACTTAACACTCTTCATGAAATCATCATGCAAAGCAGCTGCCACATCATTTCTGCACAAATCATAATTATTGAAACATCGCAACACTTTGCTTCTAGCATTTGTTGCCAATCTCCACTTCCTCATTTTGGTCAGTTTAATGGCTTCCCGTTGTGCTTTCTACAACACACTTTTCTGCCTCTCATTGATCAAAACAGAATAGCAAGCATTTATATCATGAGTGGCAACCTGTGTAACAGGGTCAGTCAGCCCGTTTCCTATAGCAACACCACCTAAGTTTACTTGCTATGACACTGGCAAATTAGCATTTGCTTTCAACATATAGTACCCAATTGCTGGAACATTCTTCCCAGCATAGCTCTCTCCAGCAAAATACATCGGACGAGACTTGAACAACAGGGGGTATAATTCAAAAAACAAAGTAATGGCAGCAAAGAGATTATGCTAAAAATTATATTTGGAAATATTGCAAGAAAAGATCATTACTGTTTAAATAAAAGCAATATATATAAAACAACATCTGGTATTGAGAAAGTTACGGAAAAGATTTAAAAAAAATATATTTTAAGATCGGTCAGGTCGGGTTGGACTCGAGACCAACTCAGACCCGAATTTTAGACCCAAATCTGACCCAAGCATTCATCCAACCCGCCCAAGACCCTTGGGTCGGGTCGAGTTGGTTTTCATTGTTAAATGTGAGTTTGTGTTTATGTTTGTATTTGTGATAGGATTTGTGTTTGTGTGTTGTGATTTTGAAAGGGAAATCATAAATCTGAAATTACCGTATGAGAAATCAGGAAAACATAAAATTGTTGTTTTTTTGTTTTTGTTTTTGTTTTTTTTTTTNGGAATATCCATTTTAGCCCTCTTCGAATCCTGATTAATGTCTCTTGTAGATAAACAAGTTACGAACATTACTCTGGACGGGCAGGATCCTGTTCTCCCCGGTGCAGCGAAGATGACATTGATAGTTCCCAAGGGGAGTCTTGAAGAAACATCTCTTCGAGACTCTGAGCTTGCTTGGCTCCCCTAACTACTGGAATGATGCAGGAGTTGTTTTAATTTGCCTTCACGGACAAGCTGGTCCAAGTGATCCCACAGACTCCTACAATCTTTTGTGATATGCCCATGATCTTGATAGTACTGGCAATAAAGGTTATGATTGCGTCTTTCAGGGTTTCACATCATCTTATTCGGTCGTTTGAAGAACGATTCATTTTTAATCTTCTCCAAAACTTGATGCACTGGTTCTCGGAACACGGCTTTAACTGCTTGAAGACTCGTCGACCCTGATTGTCTAGCAAATTCTCTCTGTGGTCTATTGTTACTGTAACAATCTGACTTGAAATCCCTCCTCTCTTGAGGGATAACCTTATCCTTCCCTTTCCCCTACTGTTGATCCTCTTCAACTCTTTTATATTTATCAATTCTGTCCATCAGTTGACACACATTGGCGATAGGTTTGCCAGTCAAAGATTTCCCCAAACCATAGTCAGTGGGAAGACCGAGTTTAAAGGTACTGAGGGCCACTTCATCAAAATCGCCATCCATTTTGTTAAACATCTCCCAGTACCTATCTAAATACGTTTTCATGGTTTTACCCTCTTGCATGTTCAAGGATAACAAGGAAGCCAAAGGCTAAGCGACTCTACGACATGTGACAAAACGGGAACCAAATGCTTAAGTGAGCTCTTTGAAGGAGCTTATAGATCTCAAGTTGTCGAACCATCTCATTGCAACTGGTCCTAGACTGGAGGGAAAAACCTTACACATCAAAGCTTCATCCTTAGAATAGACAACCATTCTTTGGTTGAAATGACTCACGTGCTTCATAGGGTCTGTTTGACCATTATAGATAGTGAAAGTTGGCTGATGAAAACGACGAGGAAGTCTTGCCTCTTCAATCTTACGTGTGAAAGGCGATTTGGAGATTTGGTTTAGGGCCTTACTCATAGCGTCATTCCCTACACCTCCACGTGACGGGCTTTAAGACCGTCGTTTACGATAATGCTCATCCTCATAGGAAAAGGATTTACTAGGTGGGGTTCGAGACCTACACCTATAATTAACATCTTGTTCGTCATCGGAATAATCGTCAGAATTCGAAGAAGTTCGCTTCCTCTTTGCATGGCGCAACTCCTTTTTTAATTGATCAATCTCTAGTTGCACGTTCTTGTTATTCTCTGCATGGGAAATATGACTTCCACCTCGAGGTTGGTTTCGGTCAGTATGTGTGGTAGGCACATTACCTTCACGATCACTTCTCTACTCTAGGTTGAGAAAAAGATCAACGTGTTGGGATGCCCTGAATTCTGCTGGTTGTGGACTTGGTTCTACCATCGTCAACTGGTGCTCTCACTCTAGCTTAAGCTCTTCCCATAGACGGTGCCAATTGTAGGGTCTCAATTTATAGCCCGAACCCAAAAGATATGGTATGTGAGCCCAATAAGTCCAATACAATGAATTTGTAGAGAGTGGGTATTAGAGCTGGGTTATTTGCGAATTGAACAACGGCTAGTAAGGATTTTGAAAACTGAACAAGCATAAAAACACGCTTTAAAACCTGATTAATTTGGTGTTCGAGGAGATGAATTATGAATTGAATCACTGTTCCTGAAAGCTAACACAGTCCTTAGTGCTACAGTAATTATTTTTCTCTCCTGTTTCCTTATTTTTTCTCGATCTCTCTCTTATGGGAGGTCTTTTACATTATATAGTTTCCTTTCAGACCATCTTGATCGTACACTTATTAATCATCTAAGCCTTCACTTGAGTATATATCCCATCAGGCGTCTTCTTTGGTTCTATGTGAATGGTGGTGGTTGAGACTACACTATTCAGGGGTCTTCTCCACATAAATGCGTTCAGAAAAGTTGCTACAATGTATTTAATACAGTGGTAGCAGCTTTTCTTTTAGATATTTCGTATTCTTATCACTTTTGTATGTGCCTGAAGTTCATCTTTATCGTTGGAACTTCCTAGAAGGTCACCTAAACCGCTCAAGTACCTGCTTGGCTGATATTCATCATATCTGAGAAGGATATACTTCTCGGACGATATTCTTTCATCCTTTCTTTAAACGATACAATTATTTACTCTTTCTCGGACATGTCCACGTCCTCGGATAAGGCCCAAGGCCCAATATATAAATTTGGACTCTTATCCTCACAGTAATTATTAAACTATAAAAAAATTATTATTACAAATAATTAAAGAAAGAAGGATAGCGTTGCAATTTATTAATTACAAGAAAAGGATAACATCATACACAAATGCAAGTCAGCTGCATATATGTTACTCAAACATGTTGTTACACTTTGGGTAGTATACTTTAAAATGGCTAGTATAATAGAAGGTTTTTTATTTTTTATTTTTTTATCCACTTATATAGTTTATGTCAATTTAGTATATACTCAATGTAAATGGGATTCAACACATGCCCATATAATGCAATTACTATTCAATGACAATCAAATGCATATAATATGGATATGATAATCCCATCATTTAAATCTCTAATGTCTTTGATATGTCCATGTTACACTATAGTATTATTGAGTCACATGGCCTTACCAAATTGACCATAATTTCACCCTCAAAAAAAAAAAAAAAAAAAAAAAATTGACCATAATTCCGTTCACAACCCAAGGGAAGGGAGCATAATATTGTGCATATGTGATTTGAATACTTTTTTAGGTTGCGATAAAATGTTATCAAAATTCAAAACTAATCTAGTAAGATCGTGTTGATCAAAGGCATGTCAACAGAACGAGGGCATTAGGAATTTATGTGAGGAAAATTGCAATGCCATAGATTATGCGGATTTAGACAGATGATATTTTGCAAGATTGCACTAAGTTGATTAGAAATACATAAATATGATAAATATAGATGCGGCTAGCTCTTTCTCAAATCGTGGCACATGCTTATTATTGCTTAGCAACAAAAGGAAGGTAGATACTGAGTTATTACATGTTGATAGTTTGAGTTTGACACCCTTCAATTCATCCTCATAAAAGGGACATGGTTTCTGAAATTTTAACAGTGGCAGGCCTCGAGGAAATGTCATTCCACCAAGCACTAACATGGGGACGAGAAGTGATGGCATTGGCCTTGCTAGTTTTCTTGAAGTAAACAAGGTGAGGAATGTGGTGCAGATCAGCTAAGCTATAATTTTCTCCAGCAAGGTACTTAGATTTAGACAACCTCTCCTCATACACGTCCAGGACTTTTCCCAGCTTTTCCATTTCAGTTTCAATAACTTGCTTATCAGGAGCTTTCCCATACTTTGGAATGACAATTATTGTCGAAGAATTACTGAACTTGGACTGTCAAATTTATGTGCCTCCACTTCCATCCATGTCTCCACAAGGGCAGACTGTGTTAAGCTATTGGATAGGAGGAGATCAGTCCCAATGTCCTTGTGCTTGCGTGCCAAGTACCGGTTAATTACCCTTGATTCTAGTCAGAATAGTATTGCCACATGATTAGTAAGACCAAATTACTCATGATTTACTATTGGCTTATAGAACCATAACTTGACGAAATGTTTGATTCAAGGTAATCTTTTAGGGAATCCTTAAGGGAATCCAAATATATGCTAGGGACTATGAGCATTTGGATACCCACAGAAACTCATCCCTTTGTTTTTGTGAATTTGGATTACTTTTTAAAAATGTGGGTAATCCATATTCCTTTTTTGAGCAAGGTAATCCATATTCCTCTGACTTAGGAAATTATTATTTTTAATGTGAAAACAATACTCTTGGTTTAATACCCCGTGTCTAAGAAAAACATACCTATTCTCTAATATCTGCTCATTCTTTACACTTTAGATTTTAGAACACTATTGAAATGCATTCAAACTACAAGGAGACTTCTCTCCTGTTACACAAAACAAAAATTCTTTCATTGAACCTAAGTTTGATTTAATCCAACATGTTTTATTTGTAAGAAGCCACATAAGAATAATGGATAATATCCCTCACATTTAGTTTATGAACATTTTTCTCAACCAAAAAAAAAAAAAAAGTTTTAAGAACCTAAAAATATTTTATAAAGACTACGTAATTCATTAGAATTTCTAAAAATAAAAACCAATAAACCTGAAAAAAAGGTGGATTGTTAAACCAAATATTAGGATCTCATGGTCAAATGTATAAGAACCAAATATTTGGCTCTCGACAAAAATTTATAATTGTGGAGTGATCAACATGCTAATGGTATTCAGTGGTAAAAATTTATAAGATTTGTAATTAAACCAAATGTGAGCTGTGGGGCCCGTGGGCCTGATAGCCTCGGCCCATCGGATGGTAGGCCCAAGGACAGCGCCGAGGAGGACTGACCAGCCAAGGCTAAGTCAGGCAAAACCTCTGTTGTGACCCATGCCGAGGACCTGTTTGTCCTCGGCATTCTAAGGATAACTTTCGGGATGGGACAAGCTTAGAGCAAGCTGTCACATTCGCACTTAATGCATTCACCTAACCCCTCTGGCCGCATTAATGGGGATATAACCCCTTGGCAGGGCAACATTGATCAGAGTGAACCACTTGAGTACTGATAAGGCCTCTGATGGGACGGATGGCCAGAAGAAAGGCAAATGGATGATCAACAGATGAAATAAGGAGATAGGCAGATGGGAACTATATAAGAAAGGCAAGTAAAGAAAGAAAAGGGAGGGGGGGGGGGGAAAGAAAGAAGAAAAGGGTTTCCTCGGCCATGGGAGTCGACAATGAATTTGTTCATCATCTCATCGGACTCGACCAACTTCTTAAACTTACCCATTCCCAAAGACAACTAAAAGTTCTAAAGAAGAAAAGAAGGAGTAAAATCAAGAAATCGGGCCGCTAGAAAAAGAAGACTTACAGAAGTATGACGATACTCTTCAGATAGTGTACAAGTCCAACCAGATTCAAATCATACGCGTCAATAATTGTAAGCGCGAAAATGATGAAACCAGGCGATTCAAACAGTATTTATACTCCCCCTAAGTTCCCAAATGTAACCGCTTGCTCATAAAGGCAAAAGATCATGCCGTTGAAAGTGGAAACGTGGTGCCGCCAGAATTTAATGTGGGCACCCATTAAGTCTTGAAACGCTACAAACGCGCATCGGGCAGTCAAAAAGCCGCCAGCATCAACACGAACCGAAGTGAGGCGACTCGTCTAGAGAGCCCACAGGTGTCAAAACCCTCCTCCCCGCCCGAGGGAACGTGCAGCAGGGTTTTGAGGGGCTATTGTGGGGCCCGTGGGCCTGATAGCCTCGGCCCATCGGATAGTAGGCCCAAGGACAGCGCCGAGGAGGACTGACCAGCCAAGGCTAAGTCA
>NW_027069638.1:576363-653590 GCF_002906115.3 Quercus suber
AAGTATGACGATACTCTTCAGATAGTGTACAAGTCCAACCAGATTCAAATCATATGCGTCAATAATTGTAAGCGCGAAAATGATGAAACCAGGCGATTCAAACAGGTATTTATACTCCCCCTTAAGTTCCCCAAATGTAACCGCTTGCTCATAAAAGCAAAAGATCATGCCGTTGAAAGTGGAAAACGTGGTGCCGCCAGAATTTAATGTGGGCACCCATTAAGTCTTGAAACGCTACAAACGCGCATCGGGCAGTCAAAAAGCCGCCAGCATCAACACGAACTGAAGTGAGGCGACTCATCTAGAGAGCCCACAGGTGTCAAAACTCTCCTCCCCGCCCGAGGGAACATGCAGCAGGGTTTTGAGGGGCTATTGTGGGGCCCGTGGGCCTGATAGCCTCGGCCCATCGGATGGTAGGCCCAAGGACAGCGCCGAGGAGGACTGACCAGCCAAGGCTAAGTTAGGCAAAACCTCTGTTGTGACCCACGCCGAGGACCTGTTTGTCCTCGGCATTCTAAAGATAACTTTCGGGAGGGGACAAGCTCAGAGCAAGCTGTCACATTCGCACTTAATGCATTCACCTAACCCCTCTGACCACATTAATGGGGATATAACCCCTTGGCATGGCAACGTTGATCAGAGTGAACCACTTGAGTACTGATAAGGCCTCTGATGGGACGGACGGCCAGAAGAAAGGCAAATGGATGATCAACAGATGGAATAAGGAGATAGGCAGATGGGAACTATATAAGAAAGGCAAGTAAAGAAAGAAAAGGGGGGGGGGGGAAAGAAAGAAGAAAAGGGTCTCCTCGGCCATGGGCTGAGGAGCATCCCCCCATTTGTAAAGAAACTCTTAGCATTTTTTTTTTTTATATAGAAAGTCCATGCATGGTGATCGACGGCCAACACCTAAACCTTTAACCCACTCTCTATAAATTTATTGTTTGGGCTTGTTGGGCTGAAAACCCAGCAAAACTCAGGGTCAATCCAAACTGAGTCCCTACATGAGCATAACTGCATAATTGCCATTTCAGCCATCAATTCTCAAGAAGTTGAATATCGAAGGGCATATTACTAATTGGATTTCTCATACCAAATGTTGTGGAAGAGTCTTTGATTCAAAAAACTTACCAAAAAGACTAACTTCGCCATCTTTGAAAGCAGGTATTTCGCCAAATGGCTGAAAGAGAAATTGAAGTAAAAAGGGTAAAAAAAATCTATGTTATTATCTTTCTAAAAGTACTTTCTGAAACATAGCAATAACAACTGATAAAACAACCCAAGAGAGCAAAATAAGTTTCAACAACAAAAAAAAAAAAGGAAAAGATTTTAATGGAGCTCTCACATTTAGTGAAAGAAATGGCTGTTGTTGTGGGCACCAGCAACCATGTCAATTGCCAGGAGCTCATAATCAAGGCCTTTCTCGCAGAGGCAAATCAAAACTCGTGCGGTGCACGTGGAAAATAGAGCCCCATGAACTTTAATTGCCATGACTAGCTAAGCATGCAAGAAATTTCTTGTTGAAAATTAAGAGTGATTAGACATGAGGACCAGGTCTTGTGTTTAAATAGATGAACAAGAATTGGTAACTTATGCAGATTTTTATCTTTATGTATGATGTATTCCTTCTCTTATTCTTTGTTTTCCTAATATTCAATGCTGCCGGACATTTTGTTGTTTTATTAACAATCATGCTGGAGAAATATTTTCTTTATTATTGTTTGAAGCTAAGCAAACTTTGATGCATATGCTGCAAAATTGAGGGTCACCGGCCTCATAGGGATTCTCATCCCTCCTTCTACAAAAGCGAATATTGGGATCACAACTTCACCCTCTCTCCTCTTAAGGTACCACTCCCCTTCTTCACAGTACTTCAAACTCACATTATTGGGTATTCCATAGTCGACGATGAATTTGTTCATCATCTCGTCAGACTCAACCAACTTCTTAAACTTACCCATTCCCCAAAGATGACTAAAAGTTCTAAGAGAAGAAAAGGAGGAGTAAAATCAAGGAAATTTGAGATTGATAGAAAAAGAAGACTTACAGAAGTATGACGGTACTCTTCAGATAGTGTACAAGTCCAACCAGATTCAAATCATATGCGTCAACAATTGTAAGTGCGAAAATGATGAAATCGAGCGGTTCAAACAGGTACTTATACTCCCCCTTAGGTTCCCCAAATGTAACCGCCTGCTCATAAAGGCAAAAGATCATGCTGTTGAAAGTGGGAAACGTGGTGCCGCCAAAATTTAATGTGGGCACCCATTAAGTCTTGAAACGCTAAAAACGCGCATCGGGCAGTCAAAAAGCCGCCAGTGTTAGCACAAACCGAAGTAGGGCGACTCGTTTAGAGAGCCCGCAGGTATCAAAACCCTCATCCCCGTCTGAGGGAACGTGCATCAGTGTTTTGAGGGGCTATTGTAGGGCCCGTGGGCCCGATAGCCTCAGCCCATCAGGTATTAGGCCCAAGGCCAACGCCGAGGAGGACTGACCAGCCGAGGCTAAGTTAGACAAAGCCTCTTTTGTGACCCACGCCGAGGACCTGTTCGTCCTCGGCATTCTAAGGATAATCTTTGGGAGAGGACAAGCTCAGAGCAAGCTGTCACATTCGCACTTAATGCATTCACCTAACCCCTCTGGCTGCATTAATGGGGATATAACCCCTTAGCAGGGCAACGTTGGTCAGAGTGAACCACTTGAGTACTGATAAGGCCTCTGATGGGACAGACGGCCAGAAGAGAGGCAAATGGATGATCAACAGATGGAATAAGGAGATAAGCAGATGAAAACTATATAAGAAAAGCAAGTAAAGTAAAAGAGGGGGGGGGGGAAAAGAAAGAGAGAGAACAAAAAGGCCTCCTCGGCCACAGGCCGAGGAGCATTCCCCCATTTGTAAAGAAACTCTTAATATTGTTTATAAAGAAAGTTCATGCTTGGTGATCGACGACTAGCGCCTAAACCTTTAACCCACTCTCTATAAATTTATTGTTTGGGCTTGATTGGGCTGAAAACCCGTTCGTACTCAGGGTCAATCCAAATTGAGTCCCTACAATATATAAAAGAATTTGTTGTGTTTTTGGTTGAGCTAATTATCACACTTAGCTAATCAGATCCAAATTTCACCCAATGATGTCATTCAAAGTTGTGTAAAAATATATTGTTAATACAATAACTATATAAATTTACATTGACACAAGTCATTTTGCATTTATTTTTTTATTCCTTTTTTACATATCCAAATGATGAAGGAATAGAATAAATGGTGATTGTTGTGTGTGAACAAAGAGAAACAAATAAAAAATAAGAAAATTGATATTTTAATGAAATATAGTGTAAAATAAATAATATGATGTGAGGTTTTTTTTTCTTTTGTTCTTTTTTTCTTTTTTTAAGTGAGTGTGTAAAATAGAAAAAATGGGTTATTATATTAAAATAAATAACATAATTTGCAAGCGGATGCAAATATTCTAAGAGCACTCACATCAATGTGTGTATAATTAAAAAATGTCAAATTTATACATATAAACCCAAAAACTACCTACGTCAGTCAATCTATTAGTGTGTATATTTACATTGTTGCTACAGTAACTATGTATATTTACAAGGTTAGAGCAATTGTACAAACAATTGCAAAATAGAAAAGGTGGTTTACACATTTTTGCTCAAAAACTATCCACATCAATCTCTTTATATCATTGTTTACGTACATTTTTGCTATAGTAACTGTGTATATTTATACAGTTACTGTAGCTTTGTATCTTATTTTTGTAATAATTTGTTGTCTCACCTCTTCCATCGGATTATCTCTTCACTTCTCACATTTGATTCTCTCTCTTCCCTTACCCTCTTCCTTGTCTATTCCTTTGTCAAACTCATCCTAAATCAAGATCCCAAACTCATCAAATCCATAAAGAAATCATCAAAGTCATATTGCAAAGAAGACAAAAAGAAGTGAAGAAGAAGACAATAAGAAGAAAAGAGAGAGAGAGAGAAAGAGAGAGAAACTAATAAATGTGAAAAAAAAATGATTACTTATATAAAATAGTATGTATAATAGATAATCTAATGCATGTGTTCTTTAAAATCGATTATGTAAAAAAAAAAAAAAAGTAGGTTATTATATTGAAATAGACAGAAAAATTTAGACATGCGAATACTCTTACTATTTACATGCAAATCTATTTTTTAATACTTCTTTATTCATATGAACAAAGAGAGAGATATGATTTGAGAAAGTAATAAATTTTTTTTTAATGAAATGTATTGTGTAGGGACTCAATTTGGATTGACCCTGAGTACGAACTGGTTTTCAGCCCAATCAAGCCCAAACAATAAATTTATAGAGAGTGGGTTAAAGGTTTAGGCGCTGGCCGTCGATCACCAAGCATGAACTTTCTTTATAAACAATACTAAAAGTTTCTTTACAAATGGGGGAATGCTCCTCGGCCTGTGGCCGAGGAGGCCTTGTTGTTCTCTCTCTTTCTTTTTTTCCCCCCCTCTCTTTTACTTTACTTGCTTTTCTTATATAGTTTTCATCTGCTTATCTCCTTATTCCATCTGTTGATCATCCATTTGTCTCTCTTCTGGCCGTCTGTCCCATCAGAGGCCTTATCAGTATTCAAGTGGTTCACTCTGACCAACGTTGCCCTGCTAAGGGGTTATATCCCCATTAATGCAGCCAGAGGGGTTAGGTGAATGCATTAAGTGCGAATGTGACAGCTTGCTCTGAGCTTGTCCCCTCCCAAAGATTATCCTTAGAATGCCGAGGACGAACAGGTCCTCGGCGTGGGTCACAAAAGAGGCTTTGTCTAACTTAGCCTCGGCTGGTCAGTCCTCCTCGACGTTGGCCTTGGGCCTAATACCCGATGGGCCGAGGCTATCGGGCCCACGGGCCCAAAAAAAAGGAAGAAAAACCTTACTATATTCAATTCTGATACGTATTCATTTATAAGTTTAAAATTTTTCTTCTCAAAAAAAAAAAAAAAAACAGTTTTAAATTTTTAATTGGATGATGGCCAACAGAAAGAAACTTATTGATTAGCAATAGTAAAATATATCCATTATATAGACTGTATAAAATCCACATAAAACTTATTAAATATTGGGAGTTCTACCATTCTAATTATTATCACTTGAAGTTAAAAATTTTGTAGTCCAAATAGAATTGTCATTTTTAATTTTTAAGAAGAATCAAGATTCAAATCTTCCGTTTTCCACTGTTTGTAATTGTAGGGTTTCAATTTGTAGCACAAATCCAAAAGATATGAGACGTGAGCCTAATAAGCTCAATACAATGAATTTGTAAAGAGTGGGTGTTAAAGTTGGGCTATTTGTGAATTGAATAGCGGCTAGTAAAGATTTTAAAAGCTGAACAAACATAAAAACACACTTTAAAACCTGATTAATTTGGTGTTCGAGGAGATGAATTATGAATTGAACCACTGTTCCTGAAAGCTAACACAGTCCTTAGTGCTACAGTAATTCTTTTTCTCTCATGTTTCCCTACATTTTCTCAATCTCTCTTTTATGGGAGGTCTTTTACATTATATAGTTTCCTTTCAGACCATCTTGATCGTACACTTGTTAATCATCTAAGTCTTCACTCGAGTATATATCCCATCAAGCATCTTTTTTGGCTTTCTGTGAATAGTGGTGGTTGAGACTACACTGTTCAGGGGTCTTCTCCATATAAATGCAGCCAGAAAAGCTGCTTTAGTGTATTTAATGAGGTGGTAGCAGCTTTTCTTTTAGATATTTCTGTATTTTTATCACCTTTGTACATGCCTGAAGTTCATCCTTATCGTTGGAACTTCCTAGAAAGTCACCTAAACCGCCCAAGTACCTGCTTGGCTGATATTCATCGTATACGAGAAGGATATACTCCTCGGACGATATTCTTCCATCCATTCTTTATGCGATTCTCAACTTTAGGCCTCTCCCAATCATTTATTCCTCCTTGGACATGTCCACGTCCTCGGATAAAACCCAAGGCCCAATATACAAATTTGGACTCTTATTCTTAGGTTTTAAGTTCAACCCTTTATAGAGGTCGGGATACATTATCTCAGCTCCACTGTCTTGGTCCACCACCACCCTCTTCACATCATACCCTTTAATTCTGAGGGTGATTACTAAAGCGTCGTCATGGAATTGGATGGTTCCAATCTTATCCTCACCCGAAAAGCTTAAGACTGGTGGAATATCCATTTTAGCTCTCTTCGAATCCTGATTAATGTCTATTGTAGATAAACAAGTTACGGACATTACTCTGGACGGGTAGGATCTTGTTCTCCCCGGTGCAGCGAAGATGACATTGATTATTCCCAAGGGGAGTCTTGAAGAAACATCTCTTCGAGACTCTGAGCTTGCTTGGCTCCCCTGACTACTGGAATGATGCAGGAGTTGTTTTAATTTGCCTTCACGGACAAGCTGGTCCAAGTGATCCTACAGACTCCTACAATCTTTTGTGATATGCCCATGATCTTGATAGTACTAGCAATAGAGGTTATGATTGCGTCTTTCAGGGTTTCACATCATCTTATTCGGTCGTTTGAAGAACGATTCATTTTTAATCTTCTCCAAAACTTGATGCACTGGTTCTCGGAACACAGCGTTGACTGCTTGAAGACTCGTCGACCCTGATTGTCTAGCAAATTCTCTCTGTGGTCTATTGTTACTGTAACGATCTGACTTGAAATCCCTCATCTCTTGAGGGATAACCTTATCCTTCCCTTTCCCCTACTGTTGATCCTCTTCAACCCTTTTATACTTATCAATCATGTCCATCAGTTGACACACATTGGCGATAAGTTTGCCAGTCAGAGATTTCCTCAAACCATGGTCAGTGGGGAGGCCGAGTTTAAACGTACTGAGGGCCACTTCGTCAAAATCGCCGTCCATCTTGTTAAACATCTCCCAGTACCTATCTGAATACGTTTTCAGGGTTTTACCCTCTTGCATGTTCAAGGATAGCAAGGAAGCCAAAGGCTGAGCGACTCTACGACATGTGACAAAACGGGAACCAAATGCTTGAGTGAGCTCTTTGAAGGAGCTTATAGAATTTGCTCTCAAGTTGTCAAACCATCTCATTGCAACTGGTCCTAGACTGGAGGGAAAAACCTTACACATCAAAGTTTCATCCTTAGAATGGACAACCATTCTTTGGTTGAAATGACTCACGGGCTTCATAGGGTCTGTTTGACCATTATAGATAGTGAACGTTGGCTGATGAAAATGACGAGGAAGTCTTGCCTCTTCAATCTTACGCGTGAAAGGCAATTTGGAGATTTGGTTCAGGGCCTTGCTCATAGCGTCATTCCCTACACCTCCACGTGACGGGCTATAAGACCGTCGTTTACGATAATGCTCATCCTCATAGGAAAAGGATTCACTAGGTGGGGTTCGAGACCTACACCTATAATTAACATCTTGTTCGTCATCGGAATAATCGTCAGAATTCGAAGAAGTCCGCTTCCTCTTTGCATGGCGCAACTCCTTTTTTAATTGATCAATCTCTAGTTGCACGTTCTTGTTATTCTCTGCATGGGAAATATGACTTCCACCTCGAGGTTGGTTTCGGTCAGTATGTGTGGTAGGCACATTACCTTCACGATCACTTCTCTACTCTAGGTTGAGAAAAAGATCAACGTGTTGGGATGCTCTGAATTCTGCTGGTTATGGACTTGGTTCTACCATCGTCAACTGGTGCTCTCACTCTAGCTCAAGCTCTTCCCATAGACGGTGCCAATTGTAGGGTCTCAATTTATAGCCCGAACCCAAAAGATATGGTATGTGAGCCCAATAAGTCCAATACAATGAATTTGTAAAGAGTGGGTATTAGAGCTGGGTTATTTGCGAATTGAACAACGACTAGTAAGGATTTTAAAAGCTGAACAAGCATAAAAACACACTTTAAAACCTGATTAATTTGGTGTCCGAGGAGATGAATTATGAATTGAATCACTGTTCCTGAAAGCTAACACAGTCCTTAGTGCTACAGTAATTATTTTTCTCTCCTGTTTCCCTATATTTTCTCGATCTCTCTCTTATGAGAGGTCTTTTACATTATATAGTTTCTTTTCAAACCATCTTGATCGTACACTTGTTAATCATCTAAGCCTTCACTTGAGTATATGTCCCATCAGGCGTCTTCTTTGGCTCTATGTGAATGGTGGTGGTTGAGACTACACTATTCAGGGGTCTTCTCCACATAAATGTGGTCAGAAAAGTTGCTACAATGTATTTAATGCAGTGGTAGCAGCTTTTCTTTTAGATATTTCGTATTTTTATCACTTTTGTACGTGCCTGAAGTTCATCTTTATCGTTGGAACTTCCTGGAAGGTCACCTAAACCGCTCAAGTACCCGCTTGGTTGATATTCATCATATCCGAGAAGGATATACTTCTCGGACGATATTCTTTCATCCTTTCTTTACACGATTCTCAACTTTAGGCCTTTTCCAATTATTTACTCTTTCTCGGACATGTCCACGTCCTCGGATAAGGCCCAAGGCCCAATATATAAATTTGGACTCTTATCCTCACAGTAATTATTAAACTATAAAAAAATTATTATTACAAATAATTAAAGAAAGAAGGATAGTGTTGCAATTTATTTATTACAAGAAAAGGATAACATCATACACAAATGCAAGTCAGCTGCATATATGTTACTCAAACATGTTGTTACACTTTGGGGAAGGTTCGTATCAGTGCTATACTTTAAAATGGCTAGTATAATAGAAGGTTTTTTATTTTTTATTTTTTTATCCACTTATATAGTTTATGTCAATTTAGTATATACTCAATGTAAATGGGATTCAACACATGCCCATATAATGCAATTACTATTCAATGACAATCAAATGCATATAATATGGATATGATAATCCCATCATTTAAATCTCTAATGTCTTTGATAAGTCCATGTTACACTATAGTATTCTTGAGTCACATGGCCTTACCAAATTGACCATAATTTCACCCTCAAAAAAAAATAAAAATAAATTGACCATAATTCCGTTCACAACCCAAGGGAAGGGAGCATAATATTGTGCATATGTGATTTGAGTACTTTTTTAGGTTGCGATAAAATGTTATCAAAACTAATCTAGTAAGATCGTGTTGATCAAAGGCATGTCAACAGAACGAGGGCATTAGGAATTTATGTGAGGAAAATTGCAATGCCATAGATTATGCGGATTTAGACAGATGATATTTTGCAAGATTGCACTAAGCTGATTAGAAATACATAAATATGATAAATATAGATGCGACTAGCTCTTTCTTAAATCGTGGCACATGCTTATTATTGCTTAGCAACAAAAGGAAGGTACGTAGTTACTGAGTTATTACATGTTGATAGTTTGAGTTTGACACCCTTCAATTCATCCTCATAAAAGGGACATGGTTTCTGAAATTTTAACAGTGGCAGGCCTCGAGGAAATGTCATTCCACCAAGCACTAACATGGGGACGAGAAGTGATGGTATTGGCCTTGCTAGTTTTCATGAAGTAAACAAGGTGAGGAATGTGGTGCAGATCAGCTAAGCTATAATTTTCTCCAGCAAGGTACTTATATTTAGACAACCTCTCCTCATACGCGTCCAGGACTTTTCCTAGCTTTTCCATTTCAGTTTCAATAACTTGCTTAACAGGAGCTTTCCCATACTTTGGAATGACAATTATTTGTCGAAGAATTACTGAACTTGGACTGTCAAATTTATGTGCCTCCACTTCCATCCATGTCTCCACAAGGGCAGACTGTGTTAAGCTATTGGATAGGAGGAGATCAGTCCCAATGTCCTTGTGCTTGCGTGCTAAGTACCTGTTAATTGCCCTTGATTCTAGTCAGAATAGTATTTGCCACATGATTAGTAAGACCAAATTACTCATGATATACCATTGGCTTATAGAACCATAACTTGACGAAATGTTTGATTCAAGGTAATCTTTTAGAATTTTTGAAAATTCGCAAGAATTTCGGAACATTTTCATGTTTGGTTGCAAAAGGCATAGGGAATCCTCAAGGGAATCGAAATATATGCAAGGGACTATGAGCATTTGGATACCCACAGAAACTCATCCCTTTGTTTTTGTGAATTTGGATTACTTTTTAAAAATGTGGGTAATCCATATTCCTCTGACTTGGGAAATTATTTTTAATGTGAAAACAATACTCTTGGTTTAATACCCTGTGTCTAAGAAAAACATACCTATTCTCTAATATCTACTCATTCTTTACACTTCTGATTTTAGAACACTATTGAAATGCGTTCAAACTACAAGGAGACTTCTCTCCTGTTACACAAAATAAAAATTCTTTCATTGAACCTAAGTTTGATTTAATCCAACATGTTTTATTTGTAAGAAGCCACATAAAAATAATGGATAATATCCCTCACATTTAGTTTATGAACATTTTTCTCAACCAAAAAAAAAAAGTTTTAAGAACCTAAAAATATTTTAGAAAGACTACGTAATTCATTAGAATTTCTAAAAATAAAAACCAATAAACCTGAAAAAAAGGTGGATTGTTAAACCAAATATTAGGATCTCATGGTCAAATGTATAAGAACCAAATATTTGGCTCTCGACAAAAATTTATAATTGTGGAGTGATCAACATGCTAACGGTATTCAGTGGTAAAAATTTATAAGATTTGTAATTAAACCAAATGTGAGCATAACTGCATAATTGCCATTTCAGCCATCAATTCTCAAGAAGTTGAATATCGAAGGGCATATTACTATTGGATTTCTCATACCAAATGTCGTGGAAGAGTCTTTGATTCAAAAAACTTACCAAAAAGACTAACTTCGCCATCTTTGAAAGCAGGTATTTCGCCAAATGGCTGAAAGAGAAATTGAAGTAAAAGGGTAAAAAAAATCTATGTTATTATCTTTCTAAAAGTACTTTCTGAAACATAGCAATAACACTGATAAAACAACCCAAGAGAGCAAAATAAGTTTCAACAACAAAAAAAAAAGGAAAAGATTTTAATGGAGCTCTCACATTTAGTGAAAGAAATGGCTGTTGTTTGTGGGCACCAGCAACCATGTCAATTGCCAGGAGCTCATAATCAAGGCCTTTCTCGCAGAGGCAAATCAAAACTTGTGCGGTGCACGTGGAAAATAGAGCCCCATGAACTTTAATTGCCATGACTAGCTAAGCATGCAAGAAATTTCTTGTTGAAAATTAAGAGTGATTAGACATGAGGACCAGGTCTTGTGTTTAAATAGATGAACAAGAATTGGTAACTTATGCAGATTTTTATCTTTATGTATGATGTATTCCTTCTCTTATTCTTTGTTTTCCTAATATTCAATGCTGCCGGACATTTTGTTGTTTTATTAACAATAATGCTGGAGAAATATTTTCTTTATTATTGTTTGAAGCTAAGCAAACTTTGATGCACATGCTGCATGCAAGTCACTTTCTACTTGCTACAACTACTACTAGAACATATTACAACATAAAAACTTCAATGATTGTACTTATTCTTGTAGAAAATTACATTGGAAAGCTCATTCGTGGATGTTGATAGAACAAAAAATGTATTAAAGAAAAATAATAATTAAGTTGACCATCTGGCCTCTTCACTTTTCACCCCAAAACAACAATCAAGTATCAATGATCACAAGTGTGTCCTCCATTTTGATGAACCTATTCAATAGCTTTTGTGTCAAGTGAATAAATTAATCTGGCCTCTCATATATCGAATGCATAAAAGACTTATTACTTTATCAGAGCACGTAACTACAAAATATTAGCTTACATTCAAAATAATTGTTAGTTACTTATTCTACATACTCAAAATTGACCCCAATTAAGCATATGGATCAATCAAGGGTAATATGGATCCAATATTTATCCTGGTTTGTATCTAAAACAAAGGCTCATCAATCATCATTCGCCATTAGATGGTATCAGGTTCAATGTTGGTAAATTTCATGACAATATAAAATGTCATTTGTGTCTTTAATGTGTCTATGAAGATCAAATCAAGTTCAAGCCAGTTTGCCTAAAAAACAACTTAAGAAAAGAAAGACTAACAGTACTCAACTGACTTTTGATCGAGTCTTGGTTGATCAAAGATCGACTACCACTCAATCAAGGCTTAATTGATTGAAAATCGTGGCTGAAGTCTTTTAAATTCTAGAAAGTTATATGTGCTAAGATTTTTGTACCCTGCTTACATCGAGTATAAAAGGGACTATTATACACCATTTCAAGAGGCATGCAAGTCACTTTCTAGTTGCTACTACAACATATTACAATATAAAAACTTCAATGATTGTACCTATTCTTGTAGAAAATTAGTTTGGAAAGCTCATTACGTGAAGTTGATGGCCAAAATGACATTTGTTCATTTCGCCAAAACAAGTAGCAAAATGCTTATGTTCTGAAACTATCTAGCAAAATGCCCCTGTTTTTAAACTCGATTGAATGAAAATCAAGTTATTTGTAAAATGTTACATGGAACTTGAGTTCTATGTAATATATATATATATACATATATATATTAAATTTTTTTTGCCTATAACTCGATTTTTAGAAAATCGAGTTTAAAACAAGGGCATATGGCTAAATAGTTTCAGAACAGGAGCATTTTGCTACTTGTTTTGGGCTAAATGGGCAAATGTCCATTTTGACTTGAAGTTGATAGGACAAAAATGCAAATAAATAAATAAAATAAAATAAAATAAGTTGACTCTCCTCACTTTTAACCCCCAAATTAACTTCAATCAAATATCAAGGTTCCCAAGTATGCCGTTTATTTAGATGAACTATTTAATGGCTTTTGTGTCGAGTGAATAAATTAATATGGTCTCTTATATATCAGATTGATAAAATAATTATTACTTTATTGAAGCACGTACCTACAAAATATTAACCTACATTCAAGAAAATTATTAGTTACTTTTTATACATACTCAAAATCAATCCTAATTAAGCATATGGATCACGCAAGGGTAATATAAATCCAATATTTTATCCTGGTTTGTATCCAAAACAAAGGTTCATTAATCATAGTTAGCCATTAGATGGTGTTAGGTTTATTGATGGCAAGTTTCATCACAATATAAAATGTCATTTGTGTCTTTAATGTGTCCATGAAGATCAAATCAAGTTCAAGCTAGATTGGGTAAGAAACATCTCAAGAAAAGCAAGACTAATTGTACTCAACTGCCTTTCGATCTAGTCACGATTGCCAGAAGATCAACTACCACTCAATCGAGGTTTCATTAATCAAAAATTGTGGAGTATAAATTCTAAAATACTCACAAAATTTTTAGATTTTAAAAATTGTGCTTAGATTTCTGGGCCAAATTGGCCAAATACCATCAATTTTTGAACTTTTTTGCACAAAAATACTGTTTTGAAAATAAATAGCAATCTACCATCTTTTTAAGTACTCGAGTTCTACCGTGGCACAATGACATGGCATTTGGATTTAAAAATTCCGCTTAGCACTCGAGCTTCATGAGCTCGAGTACTTTGCAGGTAGACAACTAAACTCAACCTTATTTTTGCTACTCTCACTTTCACTTCTCACTCACACTCACAGAACAGACTCACTCACATACTCTCACTCTCCTTCACACCTAAAGCCCAAACCCTCACACCATCGGCGGCAGAGAACCCGTCGGCGGCAGAAGTCTTCGTCGGCGAGCTCTCCCTCTCAATCTCGCTATCATCTCCCTCTCAGTCTTGCTCTCACTCTCTTCTTCGGCAGCAGAAGCTCTTCTTCTTCTCCATTTCTCACGGCAACACAAGTTCGTCACTCTAACTTTTCTCTTCTTCGTTGACCTCTCTAATCCTTTATTTCTACTAAATCTGAATCGATATAGGCTCTGGGATGTGGGTTTCATTTGAATTTTTTTTTTTTTTTTACTGGCCGTCCGTCCCATCAGAGGCCTTATCAGTACTCAAGTGGTTCACTCTGATCAACGTTGCCCTGCCAAGGGGTTATATCCCCATTAATGCGGCCAGAGGGGTTAGGTGAATGCATTAAGTGCGAATGTGACAGCTTGCTCTGAGCTTGTCCCCTCCCGAAAGTTATCCTTAGAATGCCGAGGACAAACAGGTCCTCGGCGTGGGTCACAACAGAGGTTTTGCCTGACTTAGCCTTGGCTGGTCAGTCCTCCTCGGCGCTGTCCTTGGGCCTACCATCTGATGGGCCGAGGCTATCAGGCCCACGGGCCCCACACCATCAATTTTTGAACTTTTTTGCACGAAAACACTGTTTCAAAAATAAATAGCAATCTACCATCTTTTTAAGTACTCGAGTTTGGTGAACTTGAGTACTACATTTTCCAATTCCACCGTGGCACAATGACATGGCATTTGGATTTAAAAATTCCGCTTAGTACTTGAGCTTCGTGGGCTCGAGTACTTTGCAGTTAGACAACTAAACTCAACCTTATTTTTGCTACTCTCACTTTTACTTCTCACTCTCACTCACAGACTCTCACTCACATACTCTCACTCTCCTTTACACCTAAAGCCCAAACCCTCACACCATCAGCGGCAGAGAACCCATCGGCGGCAGAAGTCTTCATCGGCGAGCTCTCCCTCTCAATCTCGCTATCATCTCCCTCTCAGTCTCGCTCTCGCTCTCTTCTTCAGCAGCAGAAGCTTTTCTTCTTCTCCATTTCTCACGGCAACACAGGTTCGTCACTCTAACTTTTCTCTTCTTCGTTGACCTCTCTAATCCTCTATTTCTACTAAATGTGAATCGATATAGGCTCTGGGATGTGGGTTTAATTTGAATTTTTTTTTTTTTTGTGGGTTTGCTTCGGTTTCATCTGATTTATTGTGAGTTTTGTTGGGGTTTTGTTATTTGTTTGTGCGTTTTGTTTGTTCCTGTTCCATTCCTGTCATCAAAATTTTAATTAGACACATTGTTTTTGAAATTTGTAGGACAAGAAAAAAGAACAATGTAAATTCTTTGATTTGTTTTTTTTTTTTTTATTCTAATGATTTATATCTTTGTACCTAAAACTGTGGTGATGTATTGTGATATTCTAAATAACTAATCTTCCTGGTGTCTCTGCTCTTAGCTATTAAGGAAAGCGTAGGATACGTTTCCTTTAGCATAGTATCCCCATTCTAAATATTATGTGAAAAATGAATTTTGGAACTTGAACCCACCTCAAATTTGAAAATTTTCAAAAGGTTATGCTAACCTCTTCTGATTTTGCTCCATAAGGCCCTCTAACAACATTAGAGCACCAAGAAGTGTAAATCTGATGGAGGCACTATAGGTTATCTCTTTCTACTCTGTCGGAGTAGCTGGGGAGTTATGGGGTTTTGTATTGTGCTTATTAGGGTTGAGTTGGGTGATGCCTAGGATGGTGTTGGATTTACTTACCTATTGGACAGGTTTATGTAGCCAAAAGGTGCATGCTGAAATTTGGCCCGGGGGAGGGGGTATTCCTTCATGTTTGATGTGGATATTTGGAGAGAAATGAATGTGTACATTTAAAAGTAAAGAATGTTTGAGAATCCAGCTGAAATTTCAGTTTATGGGAACTCTTTTCTAGTGGGAGCAATTTGTATTGTGCTTATTAGGGTTGAGTTGGGTGATGCCTAGGATGGTGTTGGATTTACTTACCTATTGGACAGGTTTATGTAGCCAAAAGGTGCATGCTGAAATTTGGCCCGGGGGAGGGGGTATTCCTTCATGTTTGATGTGGATATTTGGAGAGAAATGAATGTGTACATTTAAAAGTAAAGAATGTTTGAGAATCCAGCTGAAATTTCAGTTTATGGGAACTCTTTTCTAGTGGGAGCAAGCTGCTAGGTCATTGTTTGCTTCAGATCTTGTAGATTTTATGGAAAAATTGCACCTTAGTTGATTTTCCTTGTACTTTGTTTTCTCTTTTAGGTTCTCCCTTTTTTATACTCCCAGTGTACTTGGGCTACACCCTTTTTTATTAAATTTATAAAAAAAATTCCAAGAAGTGCTTGATTAAAAACCAACAGCCTCTTAATTCCCAAACCTCCATCATGAATTGATGAGCAAACATTCCAATAGACCAAATGTTTCTGCATTTCCAAAAAAACTAGTTGACGTATGAGTATTAGATACTTATATGAATCTTTTGAGGTAAAAGAAGTAAGAGCCTATTTGGTTACACCATTTTCAGCCTGTTTTTTGTTTTTTGTTTTTGTTTTCTAAAAATCATGGGCCCCACTAGCGTGATAGTTGTTTGGCAAGTGTTTTTGTTTTCATTTTCTAAATTGAATCCATTCTTCACTCTGCAAAACAAAAAGTAGGAAATTTTTTTTGGTGTTTTCTGACAATTGAGAACTAAATTCAGTGGCAATTTTGTAAATAAACTGAAAATTTGTTGGGCCCACACATGTGTTGTCTCACTCAAACTCAGCAAGTATACTTTTCCTCCATTGTGTTATGCCACTTAAGTACTTGAGGTGTTTGAGTCTTCGCAAGGTAAATTAGGACGACATTGCAATATAGTTTTTTGGAGACTTGTGTCGTATTGCTTGATGTGGCGAATTTGGAGAGAAAGGAATGCTAGATGCTTTGAGGGATGTGAGCACTCCTTACTAGAGATTAAGGGGGTGTTTGGTGATAGTTTTTAAACAATTATTTTTAGTTTTTAAACAACATTTTACGCATTTTAACGCACTTTTTCACCCACACGTATTTCTATAAATATTTTTAAATAACAATTTTCAGTTTTTAAACACATGTACCAAACGAGTCCTAAGTCTTTCTTCATGCATACTCTCCTTGTTTGGAGTGTGGCTTTGTCACATTGTTCTTGTTTTTCTCTTCCTGCTTTACTTGATCATTGTAATTTTGGTTCTTGATTTTTGCCCCCACAGTACATCCCCAATGTACTTGGGTTGTCTATTTTTTTCTTAATAAATTTTTTTTCGTTACCTATCATAAAAAAAAAAAAAAAAAAATTTCCCTTGAAAACTTGTTTCAAAAATAGGAGCCAAACACAAATCATGCCAAAATTTTGCTTCGAGAAATGGTTTCAAATACAATTTTTAGGAAACAGTTTTCTAATTTTGGAAAAAAAAAAAGTTTGATGACCAAATAGGCTCTAAGTTTTTGTTAAAAAAATCACAACAAAAATAGTTTTGCATGAAATATTGAATTCTTGATTTATTTTTTTGGGTCAAGGATGTGTTGAATTCTTTGAGATAGCTCTTCTTCATTTGTGGTTTTTGTGCAATGTACAAAATTACAAAGTCCTTCAGCTTTCTATGTTAATTCTCTAATTAATGTGGTCCTTCATTATTGTATGTTGAAATTCCAATAGAAATTTCTATTTTAGAATATGATAGCTGTTGGGTCAGATGAAACTTGGAAGGGGAGCAAGGGATTCAATCAGCATCTAAATGCCATAATGGGAAGGGGCTTAATGAACCAAACTAGGAATTTTGCATGAAATATTGAATTCTTGATTTATTTTTTTGGGTCAAGGATGTGTTGAATTCTTTGAGATAGCTCTTCTTCATTTGTGGTTTTTGTGCAATGTACAAAATTACAAAGTCCTTCAGCTTTCTATGTTAATTCTCTAATTAATGTGGTCCTTCATTATTGTATGTTGAAATTCCAATAGAAATTTCTATTTTAGAATATGATAGCTGTTGGGTCAGATGAAACTTGGAAGGGGAGCAAGGGATTCAATCAGCATCTAAATGCCATAATGGGAAGGGGCTTAATGAACCAAACTAGGATGTTAATGAGACAAAGAAGTTTGGGAAAACTTGTCACGTGAATGTAGGAAGGATAGCATGTTGTGATACCAAGTATATATGGTGATAAAAACTAGTGTTAAATTTGAAGTAAATATATGGAAAGGATTAGACATTTTTAGTGGCCGATACTTGTCTTCTGCTTTCTTTACAAATTTTTCCTTGGGTGCTTTCTCTCTAACCTTGGGCCTGTTGGAATCGATGCTGTATGGAGAGAAACAACAGGCCATTGTCATTATTTTAGTAGACATGCAGGTTTGGTTGCTAGTGGACCTTATAGCATTCTTTTGGGGGCATAGAGAGAGGCAAAGGTTAGAAGCTTGATGGGATTTAGGGTAAAGGGTTGCTACAATTTTGATCAGATGGTATTAGATGTTCCTAAGGCCCATGCAGATACATCCACGAGTTGATGGACAATTGCATTTTTTGAGAGTTTTGGTCTACTAATTTCATTGTATTATAACATATGTGGATGAATAAGTTTTTTACTTTTTCCTTTTTAATTTCATTTTTGTTTTCTATGTTTTTGCAAAAGGGGCACTATATTGTTAGAATTCTATATCAATCACAAACCTTTGTAGCTTGATGAGTGTCCTTGTACTTGCCTGTACATCTTCTTGATCTCAGGTTGCAGGTTCAGTTATGCTTCTCAGCTTTTGTACTTTGTACCTTTTATTTTTCAAATAAAATTTTTTGTTTTCTCAATATTTTTTCTCTTAAGTCATAAACGCCCTATTAGTCTAAAAATACGAGTGGCTTATACATAAAAGCATGGACTTTTGGAGTTGGATTCAGATTGGGGTTCTTGATCAAGAATTTAAGTTTCTTAATTGATCAATATCGTTGTTTTGGATTGGCGTCCGAATTTAGATCAAATGTTCATTTTTAAAACCTTTCTTAAATGTCTTGATGAGAGGTAGTGTCATTGATTCTACCCATGTCCTTTACACACATTCATCAATGTGTCCATATACAAAACACTTGTCATTACATTCATTTTATCAATGTTCTGAATTCTCACAAAGAATTAAAATAGTGTGCATATGAATTGTAAGTAAGTGGGTTAAGAACATAGGTGTATATTATATCTTACTAACCTAACCATGCACATCCATACACACACATTACATACATACATACATACATACATACATATATATATATATATATTTGAAGTGAATTTTTCCCTGATTGTTGTTGTCACCAAATGCCAGATATGGACCCACATCAAGCGGGACCCTCTATACAGACTGTCTTGAGGAGGCAGCCTGTGCATCGTTCAAGTTTGCTTTGGGATGCTCATTTGGAAGGCGAGGTATGCACTTGTCCAAAATCGTAGTCAATATATGTAGTAGAAAGAGTTTTGGAATTTAAGAAGTGTAAGTAATACTAAGCTGCTTTGTTTGCAGGAAGTGCCGGGTGTACTAACTTGTCATCACCGAGATAAAGGTCTACTTGAAGATGGTGCAGTTTTAGATCCACGGATTGCAGCTTATATCACAGATGCAGGATTAGATGGGCTGCTTCGGGTCCCACATATGGATCTTGACCATGCATTGATCACAGCGTTGGTGGAGAGATGGCGGCCAGAGACGCACTCATTCCACTTGCCTCACGGTGAGATGACCATCACGCTACAAGACATGGAAGTTATAATGGGGGTACTTGTAGATGGCTTGCCAGTGGTGGGATATACTGATAGGAACGATTGGGCCCACTTCTGCTGGGAAATGCTAGGGCATATCCTGCCAAGAAGAGATGTTGGAGATCGTCGCAAGAACGTTGCAGTGATAGAAGGGCCGAGGGTAAAAGCCAAATGGCTTGAGGATCGGTTTAGCAACCCTCTCCCAGCTGACGCCACCGAGCAACTTGTGCAGCAGTATGCTCAGTTTTACATATTGGAGATGTTGGGTGGTACGCTGTTTATGGATAAGTCTGGCGAACGGGTCTCACTTATGTATCTGCAATTTTTCAATCCAATCAGCAATAGAAAGAAGTATAGTTGGGGTAGTGCAGCACTAAGTTAGCTATATAGACACCTCTATAATGCATCAAAGAAGACAGCCAAGCAGATTGGCGGTGCATTGCTATTGGTGCAGTTGTGGGCGTGGGTGAGGTTTCCACACATATGTCCTGTGATGAGGCATCCACACTAGGCACTGCCCGCAGGTCCACTTGCTATCAAGTATGTAAGATCTTAGATAGTTACTGTTTTACATTTCTGCATTAAGTTTTTATGCATGAGAATTATGTAAGTAACTAATATGGCATTTATGTTTCTGTTGTTTGCTAGATGGAAAGGGGCTAAGATAACAACTGAACATGGAATGCACATCCTACGCGCCTATCGTGTGTCGCTTGCTTCGCTACGGCCAAATTAGGTATCATGCCTTACAAGTGGGAACTGCTTTCACATGTAGTTGTTGTACTTACAATTTGCTTTGGAATGAATAAACATTTTTTTTTAAAAATTTTTTTTTTTATTTCAGAGCAAAGTTACATGTATTGTTCACATTCGTTACACATTTTTTCTAATTATATTGTTAATATGGTTGTTTGCATCGGTTGGATCATTGCAGATTGTGTGGGAGCCATACAGAAATTATTTGGGTTCCTTTCCCGCATATTGTACGGCAGGCCAACACATATAAAGGTCTATCGTGCCACTCATATATTTTTGGGTGGTTGAAGGCCATCACCCTGAACGTGTTCTTCGACAGTTTGGGATGAAGCAAGGCATACCCCCAGATGTTGATACTTCAGTTGACCTTCACAAGATAACTCTCTAGGGCAAGCAACAAAAAAACTGGGCCTAAGAACATGCCACGCATATTGCTAAATGGGCTGCGCACGCCACAATTGCCGATGCACCGCCCTTTCATGGGGAGATGAACTACAATGACGAGTATATGGTGTGGTTTCGTCCTCGTACTGTTCGCCATATTACAAAAGAGACCTCATACTGGGACACTTTGGTAAGTTTACAAAGACTATTTTGTTATAAATGTACCTTGCTTCGCATAGTTTAGATCAACCTACTAAGACTACTCTTGTATATTTGTGACAGGTTGAATCACAGTTGAGGATTATGGCAAAGTGCAAACCAGGGTCTGAGATCTACACCGACTGTATTAAGGCCTTGCAATCTGTTGAAGAGATTGGTCGGTTGACCTTGGATGATGCACGGGATTCGGGCAACACAAGTGAACTGGCTATAGGGTGTGGTCGACAAGCAAGTGGACGTTAAGGGCATGGAGGCCGTCAATCTAGTCAGCGTCCCACATCTACTCAGCCTCCCACACCCATGCCCACATCTAGTCGGCGTCCCACATCTGGTCAGCGTCACACACCCGTGCCTACATCTAGTCAGCATCGCACATCTGTTCAGTGTCACACACTCGTGCCCACATCTAGTCGGCGTCCCTCATCTAGTCGGCGCCACACACCCGTGCATGACCTCAAGTACGTATGCTAGAAACACTGAATCAATCATCCAACCATCATGAGCATTCTGAATTTTGTCGCACGTGTGGGAGCCCTTGCATTTTGCAATCTTCCAGACATTGTCTCCCTTGCAACAAATTGCACGGACTGACCATGGACAGGAATCATCCTCACAACTCACCATAAGCCTCTCTGAGTCTGAATGCTCAGTTTTGAAGCTAAAATTCTCTCGCACTGCGTACCAGGTCAACGCATGTCGCACTGCCAATTTAGTTGCGAATACCATCCCTTTCAGTGGCTGCTCCCCAGGTGTCCAACTTGATACTTCCGCTTGCATAGTCGGTGATGGATCAAATATATTATCCCAAGTGTTTTTGGTGAACCATTCCGGCGTAGGATCGGGACCGGGGCATGTGTCTCTATTCTCTTCTACAACCATATCTTCAATATGATCAACATCCTCATGTTCACCCATGGTATCTAGGAACTCTTCGAAGTCATCCCTAGTCACATCAATATGGGTTGCATCATCAACAACTCCGTAATCATCTTCATTTTCAAATGTGCCCCCATGCAGCTCATCATGAGATAAATGCTCTTCTTCATGCACTTCCTGGGGCCCTGCCTCCTCCTCAGTTGAGTTCACACCAGGAAATGTCTGCCATGGTTCATTGTCATACCTATCTTCTGTATTCTCTGCACACCCTTGATAAGACTGTAATGGTATTGACTCGATGTGCTCATCTATAGTTCCATCCAAAACAATATGTTGTGAACCCTCTCCAGCCTCTACTATGGTGGGCTCAACAGTGACATAGAGCTCCGAAGCAACAAATCCTTTAACCACCATTTGTTCAACAACTTCCCACATCATCTTCACTTCGGCGCCACCCGATAACTGTAGTGACTTGTAGACAACCTGGGTGCCTACAACCAGTTGAGGTGCTCGATACACGATGGAAATGTTATGCCTAGACTGGTCTAACCCCATCGCCTTCAATATTCTTCGTTTCAAATTTATAAGGCCTATCCCACGCTTCACCTTAACACATTTTTGCTTTTGGTTTGAGCCTTCGTATGACAACCCATTTAACTCATGATAATACGTCTCTCCATCGTAGTACACATAGAAAAAGTGAAAATCCATCACCGACCTATTATTAACAATATTAAAAGTTGTCATAAACTATAAATAGTTACATAAATTTGGCATATGATAAAAACAATTTCTATTCAAACTCAACCTCCTTGACTATGTGTATAGACATATAAATAATTGAATCTCGATCATAATGTGCACTTAACTATATATATATTTTATACACATCTAAAATAAAAAAATGTCAACCATTTCGACTTTATTTTATTAAGCCAATTTCTTTGTTGAGAAATGAATTCATATTATATGCAAGTTTCATATAATGTAAGTATGAGAAGGAAAGATTATATTAAGAAACGGTACGGTAGGAAAAGGGAAAAATATACCAAACCGTATATACAACCCCACTTTTATATCAGATAATTTTAAATTGTGAAGATATTGATAACTTGGTATAAATAGAAAGAAAAAAGGAGTTTACGTAATTTATAAGTTTATATTAATTGCATATTATTATTTTGTTTTTTACTTTATCGAAAAAAATAGTTAATGTTATTAGAATTTTTCATCGTTACAGTAGCATTGTCAATCCAGGCTTGAGATTCCGTAATGAAAGTTATAACTCCATGTATATATTTTCTCAGCAGCTTAATTCAATTTTTCCAAAACTTGGGTTTGTTTAGGTTTTTCCTAGAAGTAGACTAATACCAAGTCATGCACCCCCCCGATTATCCATGAGTCAAAACGCAAAGTCCTTCCAAAATTATGTCCCATGACTTTATGATATCAAATGGCTATATAAGTATGTTCATATGACTTTATAATATCAAATGTATATAACAATCTATAACTTGACTTTACATGCATAAACCAAAAATGGTAGAAAAATTACTAACAGTTTCATAAGTCTGCACCTTCCAAAGGTAAGTGAAAAGTGAAAACCAATTTCTTTAGTTGCACCCAAACAAGACTTAGATACGGATTAGCATAAGTGTCATGTCCACAAGCATCTAACACACTAAATTTCCAATAGGAGAATATCATATCAATAAAATAAAATATAAAAAGCTTGAGTTTTTGAAAAAAGATGAAGAGTTGTTTATTGAAAACATCATAGCCAAAAATCAAATTTTCCAGGTTTTCCTAGCCGTCCAATGATTAATATCTCTAGTCCCATTCTTAAATATTCATACGAAAACAATCTAAAAACTAAGCATTGAAGTCATTTAACCCATGCAGAAATATCAAAAAACTAAGCATTTAACAATACCTCTATCTACTGGTCACAAGAGGGTTGACCCAATGGTGAAATGGATAGCATGTTGGTTGATGGAGACACTGACACAGCTCAAAGACTTGCAGATGGTGACCAAACAGCAAACTTTATGCTGGAAAGATCTGACTCGCACATGGTGGAAAGAGCTCTGTACCGAATGGAAGTAATAAAGCTGAGGGGGTGATATTTGCTTAAAAGGTACTCGAGCTCAAAGAACTTGAGTACCATTAACTATGCATTTACTTCGACCGTTGGAGCCAGTGCGAAATTGTGAGTAGGTGGGAAATAAAGAGGTGTGGCAATAGGTACTCGAGTTTGGGAAACTCGGGTACCAATCTGCCTTAACACATTTTTTAAAAAAAAAAACCTGGGCCGAAGAAAACCATAGGCCAAATGGAGGCAGATTGGTACCTGAATTTCAGAAAATCGGGTACCAAGCTGCCTTATTGAAATTGGCCCAAGGTTTTTTTGGCCTAGGGATTTTTTTCAACAAACTTTGCTAAGGCAGATTGGTACCCGAGTTTCCAAAACTCGGGTACCAATCTGCCTGAGTCCATTTGGACCATGGTTTTCTTTGGCCAGGTTTTTTTTTAAAAAAAATGTGTTAAGGCAGATTGGTACCCGAGTTTCCCAAACTCGGGTACCAATCTGCCTAAGCACACACTCTGTATGTGGCCATTACAGAATGGTACCCGAGTTTGCTAAACTCGGGTACCATTTTTAATACAGTACTCGAGCCTACGAAGCTCGAGTACTAAGTGGAATTTTTAAATCCAAATGTCATGTCATTGTGCCACGGAGGAACTGGAAAATGTAGTACTCGAGTTCACCAAACTCGAGTACTTAAAAAGATGGTAGATTGCTATTTATTTTCGAAATAGTGTTTTCGTGCAAAAAAGTTCAAAAATTGATGGTATTTGGCCAATTTGGCCTAGATTTCTGTCCTGCTTACATCAAGTATAAATGGGACCATTATGCACCATTTTCAAGAGGCTTTGGAGGTTTCTATTGTACATTTGTACCCTAAGAGAGAAATCTACAAGCCAAAATTAACACATCCCGTGAGTTCAAATTGAGAGATCTTTAACATAATTATTTTAAGTGTTCAAGCAGTGAAATTGAAATTCACAAGATCCTAGCGTTAATTTTGTGGAATGAAGTTTTAAAAGGTTCTTGGAGTGAAATAGAGGCTCCGGCCGTGATAGCGGGTCTGTCATTTGTGGAGCATCCATATAGTCGAAGAGTTTATAGATTATGAAGTAATAGAAGGTTTCTACTATCAGTCGATTTTCAAGTTGTAGAGTCTAGATAAAAGCTTTACTTGGACGGTAAATTTCTCTTACTATAGTGGATTGCTCATCCTTAGTTTTTCTCATGATTTTCACTTTGTCATCGTATCACTATTCTCTTTTTAGTGTTTGATTGAATTGCAACTGATGATACCCTATGCCATATATTTAATCTCTTTCCATTGGATAAAATGAATTTGATTAATTTGGCAGTGTTGGACTTGGACTTAATTAATAAAATCTACTGTGTAATAAAAAATCAGGGTCTAAATTACCCAACAGATGGCAACCATCCATCACCTCGTGATTTTTTCAAACTAAACACATATGGTTTGGCTGTGGGTCATCCAAGACCAATCGGTGTAGGCGGGTTGACTCAAGATCACGAGGAAATATGGATCAAAATTCAATGGGTTTCTCTAGAAACATAAGAATTATCCAAACCGCTTAAAGTTGAATTCTAGAGAATTTGAGATGGAGTAAACCAAGCCCTTCAATTACGAATAAAGAGCTTGATTGTTGAGAGATCGATGCTTTCATTGGCCTTGACTTGCTTAAACATTGGAATTCACTCACTGTTTGCATTCACAAATACAATACCTTTTTGTCTAATTGCATATACCTGTTTAGCCAGTTGTGACTACTTTTGTTTATTTTTTTTTGGTTATGTTTTGATTGTTTTCTGATCTGTTGGCTTTGTTATAAGCTTAACTTGAGGTTGAGGGTAATGTAATGGGAGTTACTTACCCCTTACTCTTTAGCGTACCAGGAGTTGATGAACTAAATTGATAAATTAATAGTTGATGAACCGAATTAAACTTGATCTAATATTTCAGAGACTATATTAATAATCATCCTAGTCTATGTCCAGTCTAGCTATTTAGAAGAACAAAACCAAGAGAAAAATAGAAAAACCTGGGATCGTTACAAACCCTTGTTTTGTAAAATTTCAAAGAAGGGAACGTGTTATTGAAGTTCATAATTGCGGGTCCAATTTTCCCCTGGTTCATCCTCCCTCATTATATGTCATGTTGACCTTAAAACGATCGCCTTCAGAAGACATTTTAAAACTCTATTCCTTTTCTTTGTTTGTTTTAGCTACTTGGAAATTTGGAATCTTGGATTGAAGTGTCAAACACGTTGTTGAGCCAATTGGGAGGAAAGCGTTGCTTTCTTCACAAGCCTCAATAAATTATTGATGAGCCAATGGGGAGGAACGTATTGCTTTATTCACAACCCTTAATAAATTATTGATCTAATACTATAGATATTATCCTATAGATATATATATATATATATATATTTAAAATGATTATCCTATAGATATTATCCAGCCACTTGATGCTTTCCAAATTCCATGGAATATTCTTAATGGCTTAAACACCATAAGCAAGGCATGAATACATACAAACTACGAAGTATATCAACAAACTAACAATTGACCCCGAGAAAATAAAGATCTTTAAACATGATGTCCCATGAATCTCTCCTCAAACGTACAAGAAAATAGAGAGAATTTAAAAGTTTCACAATAATTATCTCCGGTTACAACCAGTATGTGCATTATTTTCCTCGCAAACATATAAACCCATCAAAGAAAAAAAGTCTAAAAAAAAAAAAAAAACGATAATAATCAAAAACCACCGTCAAATCCTCCATCAAACCCACCATCAAACCCACCACCATAATCACCCATATCAGACACCATATCTCCAATCAATAGCCCTCCAAGCGCTCCTCCTAGCAGCCCAGCTCCTAATCCCATCCCAAACTTGTTCTTCTTCTGGGGTTGTTGTTGCTGCACTGGTGGTGGGTACCCATATCCTGGCCCAGGTGGGTACCCATATCCTTGTGGAGGTGGTGGTGGGTACCCACCATATGGTTGTTGATACGGTGGTGGTGGTGGTGGATACCCATATCCTGGTCCTGGAGGAGGAGGAGGAGGGTATGAACCACCATATGGTGCACTAGGCCCCACCACAGGTTGGGCTACAGGGTAAGCAGTGACAGGCTCATCCCCATAGACCTTTGAAGCCACTGCTGCATTAGATACTTTCTCACCAAACTTGTAAGAAAAGTTCAATTCACCTTGGGGTTTTCCTGAGGGCTTTCTCACCTGGTAAGACACGAACTTCATGGACTTGTCTCCTGTAGAGTTGAGAAGCTCTTGGATGGGCACATAGACTACACCGATGTCTTTGTCACCAAGGCTACGGTCACACCGGAGCTTGAACTCGAGGGTCAGCCGGTTTTGCTGGGCTGCATACTCTTCTATGGTGAATTTCATAGGGAAATTCCATGAGGGGCTGGTGCCACTGTCTTTGGCCACGTTGGTCTTGGCTTTCTGCTTGTGGTGGTGTGAGTCTCCAGAGAGTGAGACCACTACGTACACGTCCATCTTGGAGAAAAGGTTCACATCTTTGAGGTCTTTGGCAGAGACTACGTTCAGTTCTAAGGTCCTGTACTCCATGTTTTGAGATTTTTGAGAGAGAGAGAGAGAGAGAGAGAGAGTTTGGTGGAGGAGCTTGGCAACCTCAAACTTATCAATTATTTATGTGGTGAACTGGTCAACGCTATGAGATCTGACTTTTATGCAATGAGGTAACAATTTAGAAGCATGATTCGAGGTAGGTGCTATTTTTCTATGGAAAAATATTAAGTATGGTTCTAGTGGCTTCTTGTAAGGTTCATTGTATGGCTGAGAGGTCTTTTTTTTCTAATTGTTTTGGTGTGAGTTAGATAAGTCTCAAGTCCCATGCGGCGTTGAAGACTACCGTGTGAAGAATAGTGATTGCGACAATCCAAGTACCGATGCCACATGGAACACGTTACACGGTCATTGGGGAAATTTTCGTCGTAATTGCCTTAGTATTTTAGAGAAGAAACCACTCACCCGGAATTAATCATGAGCACTAACTAGAAAATAAGGATAAAATGCAAAAACTAAGAAATCCCACCAAAACTTTTTTAAAGTATTTAATTGGCACCTATGCACAATCGCCATCACCACCACCATATAATTTGTTATAATATAGTTATCGAGAGAATTGTGCCCAAACAATCCATGAACATATAATCTATACTATAATTTAAGGGGTTTTTTCTGTTTGGATTCTTCATTTTTTTTAGTTTAAAAATGTCCCTACACCCTTATATTTTAAGTAGAGGCAAAACTAAAGGACAATCCAGTAAAAATGCAATTCTATCTCCCACTAAAACACTGCCTAAAAAATAGGACAACTTTCCTATTGATTTATTTACTTATAAATTAGATTTTCAAAATAAAAATTATATATATATATATATAAAATAAAAAAACACAAATTTTTTCTACAAAGTAGGACCACTAACCAAAAAATAAAAAAACACATCGTGTGATGAGACTAGTTTGTCATATATAGTTACCAAAAGACTTTTCAGTTAAAACGAACGGTTGAAAAGAAGAAAATGATTTAGAGTAGTTTCAAAAAATGTTTGAATATCATTTGTGTTTAGGAAGCAAATTAAATATTTTTGAAAAATTTGTGTAGTTTCTGATTTTAGCCCATATCTAATTTTTATATTTTATATTTTACCCCCAAAAAATAATTAAAAAGAGAACAGGAATTAATTATATGCCCTAAAAGTCCCGGACACCCGCAATAACCAAAAAATTAAAAAGGGAAGGAAAAAAGAAGAAGGTCAGAATAGACAAAAATATAGTTATCTTCCACAAATTGAACTTCTCAATCGGGTAAACATAGGGTTCTTGAATTATGGTTATCTTATCTTCCCATCTGCACCACCTTGATTTTTAATTTTTTATAATGAGATTCTACTTATAAGAAAAAGGAAAAGTTGAATACTGTCTAATATTACATTACTTAAATTGAGATCAAGTCCTCTCACAAATTTTTGTCACTTTTTACTTCTCATAACTTATTTTAATCAATAGTTGAGATTAAAAGTTGGTTTTTTCAACTCTCAGTCTTGACCATTGAGAGAAATTGCATATCTCAACCATTGAAAGGAATTGCATCACGTGCAATACCATATAGTTGAATGTTCAATAGAAATGATAGGAGCCATACAATTTATAAAGCTATCCAAATGACGCGGTGGCATTCACAAGAAAAAGCAGCTACAACATATGTGCACTGTGTGCCTACTATTAGATGCCTCAAAACACAATAAGTTCCAAACCAATGCAGAACACAATACCATCCAATTCCAATATAAAATACCTTGTAGATTTTGCATTGGCATATGAACAAAAAAGAGAGGAAATTTTTCTTTCCACCTCTCTAAAAATGAACTAAAATAGCCATATATTCGGAACTATGTCAATGCGCCAACTACTTCTATTCCTCTTGATCATGCTTCTTGCTGTCTAAAGTTTAAACTGTACATCCCTAACACTAACTTCTTACTCAAGTATCAAACTAGTGGGTCTTTTCACATGATAATACTCCAACAGGTTTAGTTTAGTGTTTTGCATACCCTTCTATTTTCCTGGCTGCAGAAAATCAATGGCTTCAGTGTATAAACTATTCACCAATGTCATATGTTACTGGTTGAGTTAATCAGAGACACAGAGGCGCATATCCTAACGAGCACTTCAACTCATGTACAATTTCACTACACTTGGTCAGAAGGTTTAACATTTGATGGGAGATGTCTACACTTTGGCTAGGGGTGGAGTAATACGTGTGATTGTTTCTAGACCCAACTTGGCAATGCTGAAAATTACAAGCTTGAACAGATTGAAGAAGCTCACTGTCCTCAAAAAATTGTGAAATGGGGTTAGGGAGATCAATGGGAGGAGGCAAAGGTGAAGGTATAGCTTTGTGGAAGTTCCTAACATTGACATTGATAGTAGAAAAGGAAGATGATGAACTACCAGTTGGATTATTACCATAGGATTTTTTGATGTCACTATCAATTGCAAACTGCTCACTTTCACTACTTAAATTCCCACCCAACATTAATTTTACGTTTAAGGTTGTACCAGGTATACCTGTGATGGACCTCAAGTCATCACCCGGTGGCTTCTGCAGAGATGACTTTGGCTGAAACTCTGATTCTACAGAATTGTAGCTGCACAATGATGTCAAATGTGGAAACTTATATTGGGCCTCTTCTTCAAGCTGCTTGCCTAGCTTATGCAATTCTGGTTCCAGAGACCCTAGCGTTTGCAATTGGTAATATACCTTCACATTTCCAAACAGAGAACTTCTTTGGACAGCATACCTATATGCTGCCTGAGCATCAGAATTGTATTTGAACACAATATGGCATTTTGAGGCTTTCCAAGACACTTGAGAGGCAGAATGATCAAGGGGACCAAAGCGTGCAAATTTTGCTTTCAGCTCTGCAACTGACGGAAGAGCTGATTGACGTGGGAAATTCATCACTAGCATTGTAGGTACAGGAACCATTTTGGGAGTAATTGGCTTCTTTAGCACATTTCTTTCCTTCTTTTTTGAAACTGTCTCACCTATTTCCTTACAGTCTCTTCTTTGAGACTTTACAGGCTTTGAGTTGCTAGCCTTCTTTTCTACAGTCAATGTCTTCAGCTCATTTAGGTGTTTTAGTCTCTTTGTGGACATATCTTCCCCACAATCGAAGATATGGCCAGACTTTGCATAAAAATCAGATTTCAGCCGTTTTTTGGGTGGTTTAGAAGAAAGAGGTAGGTCCTGAGCACTCCTAACAGGATTGCTCTCAGTAGCCAGAGGAAATACATGAGGTTTAATGGGCTGAGTTTCAATCAACACTGGCTCTTCAGAAGAAGATACAACCAAGTTTCCCTGATAGACAATGGATCTGAATTGTAAAAAGAAATTAAGCACAATTGCAGGTCTGTTCTGTTCCACATCATGGAAAGGATTTAGCGCAAGAGCTAATAGATCAGAAATTAACAGAGAAAGTCCAGTTTCAACATTTCTTGTATCAAAAATTTTCTGTCTAGCCATGGAACCAGAGGAAATGGTATGGCAGGCTTCAATTGCTTTCTCCTGTTGGTCCATTGGTGAATCCTCTCTATGAACTAAAGCAGTTGGGCTAGTTTCTTGAGTTGATTGTCTTGCCAATGCCTTGAATGTAGCAGGTTCAAGGAGTTTATATAAAGGCTCTATGCCTGCATCCAAATTAGATTTTGTTTTCTTTTTCTTATTTATATCTACCACATAGGCTTCCTCATAACTCAAGTCCTCTTCAGAACGTTTAAGAGCCTTTGGGTTCTTATACATATTGTGACTATTCGTAGAAAGAACATTACCAGGTTGTGAGGTGTCCAAGGGAGAGGTAATTCTACCAGCCAAATGCATGTTCTCAGGCCCATTATGATTTTCATCTGTTTTCAGCATTCTTGGCTGAGCTTGTTGGAAATCTTGAGAACTGTCAGTTAATTTTGTCCTATTTGATTCAAGTCCTGCTTCCTTGTCCACGGTTACACTCTCTTTGCCAGCAAGCCCCAGATTAAGTGGCATACTCACTTTGCTAAATGTGTCAATTCCATCCTCTTTACCTGCGAACTCAGTATTCATGAAAAAGTGTGGATATTTCCCTTCCAAGACATGCTCTCCATCTGACAAGGCTACTTCCTCATACATTGATGGGCTTAGGAAACTTAGTTGCTCTTGACCAAGGTGATCGGCTCTCAAAATGTTGGGATCATCAACCTGTTTAAGAAAATACTGATCTCTCTTACACTGAATTTTTATAGGACTTGTAGACTTCTTGCCAAAAGCTTCATCAATATGGGAAGAACCACTCAAGGTTGCTGCAAACAGTAACCGAAAGACAGTATTAGAAAAAAAGGAGGAAATAAAAACTGAGGCTAAGCATTCATCAACAAACAAGTAGGAATGTCATTTTTGATCTCATGCACATATGGAGACTTGGAGAATCCATACGTACATGCATATTGAAATAAACCTAATTTCCACATATTAAATAGTCATCTTAATGCAGTGCATCTACCTTGGCTGTGCAGAGGTTCAGGGAATATGATATACATGAACAACAAAACATATAGCAGAATATTCAGGGAAAAGATAATTAAATTATACCTTGAGACAACAATTCTTGCTGATTTAAAACCCTCTTTGAACTTGCAGGGCAAACTTGATCAATCCCAGATGCATGTGAATAGGTCTCATCAGACTTCTCGAACACAGCCATCCGATAGGCAAGAACTTTAGCCATACTTTTAATCCAATCAACATTTCCCTGCAACTTACTACACGGCATTAAAGCCATTTGCCACACAAAAGAAAGCATCTCAAGTGGAAAAAACTCATCTCTAGCCCTTCGAATTTGCTCCATCGAGTACACCCCATGAGGCTCATAACCTCCCACATCAACCGCATAAAACCCACGAGCATCCACAGGCCGAAAATTAGAAGGGCCGCGACACCGGCATTCCAATCCTAGTGCAGCCCTTCTACAGGCCTCATTCTCTGCATCCTCAACAGCACTCACAAAAGCCTTTGCATTTGTTTGCATTGATTTCTCAGCATAGTGAGGATCAAATGGGATGAGCTCTTTCACGTTTAACCAACCATAGCTACTATCCCCGAAGAACGCTACCAATACATGCCCTTTTTTCTTCGTTCTACGAACCGAAAGCACTGCAAATGCTTCATCAAATATTTGACCCGGCCACCACGGATATGATTTCACCTTTCCCCACACCATATCTCCCACCTCATACTTCACATTTTCTTCGAAATCATCACTCACAATTTCACCCATTTTTGTTTCTCTACTTACCCTTTTTACCAAATTCAAACTGCTACTCCCCATACCATATACCATACTTGCAGCCTCTAATACAGAATCAATTTCTTTAGAATCATCAACCTCATAGCAAACACTAGTTCCCCAAGAACCACTATTCCCATTTCCTAAATTGTCAACACCAAAATTACCAACTCTGCCACTACCAAAAACCCCACCTTCCAAAACCCTAGCTTTCTTATTAGACCCCATCTTCATATACACCCACTCTCAGTCTCTCTCTCTCACACACACACAAACACTTCAAATCAAAACCTGAAGAGTGGAAAATGAGTAAAATGACAAGATATTCAGGGCACATTGTATAAGATTATAGAAATGAAATGAAATCAAAACCCTAAAAAGCTAAAAGTGAGACTGAAAGTTGAAAAAAGATGTACATGTACCTCTCATTCTCAACTCTGAAGCTGGTCTTCGAAGGTAATCCAAGAGATTTGAGAGGCTCAACCATTCCACCATTTCTAATCAAAATGTGCTCAAAATTAGTGGTTCATTATTTTGACATATCAGCTTCAAATCAAAAACCCTAGAGAGAGAGAGAGAGAGAGAGAGAGAGTTAATGGTGATTTCAGATTTGTGCGTGGAAAGGGATTTTTTTCCTGTATGGGATATGCATATTATGTAGTCGGACACCGGACAGACATGTAGCGCAGATAGGAAAAGCGATGGCATGGTGTGGTCTTTTTATTATGGTACGTGTTTCAAAAGTGAAAGGTCACAACGAACCTTTTATTTATTTATTTATTTTTAATTACAGGCTAGGCTTAAGACCGGTGTTTAGTAGTACTGGACCCATTAAGATGATGATATGTGTCCATTTTTAGACACATGTCATCATCTGACAAGGTTTAGTACACTGGATGCACTAGACTTAAACCAAGTCCTTTTTTTTATAATATAGTTTCATTATATTTCGTTAACTTCTGACACTAATTTATTTTTGATGTATGTAGAAATCAAATCTCATATCTCTTAATCAATTATAAGAGATTTTACCACTTACTAGAAGTAAGAAAAAGAAAAATAAAGTATGATGTTTTATTAATTGGGGGAGACTTTGAAAACACAAAAGGGTGTTAATTGAATAAAAAAAACTCTTGATCCAAACACCAGCGCAAAAAAATAAAAAATATATATATATATATATATATAAAGATAAAAAGAGATTAGCGTGCGTTTGGGACTAGTTTTTTGCTTTTTAATCATTATATACAGTTTTTTAAAATTTCACTTTTCAAAGTACAAGTATACTTTCAACAAAAAATTTTCAGCAAAATTAAAAAGATTTCATTTCATGATCAAAATTTTTTTGATGGATTCACGCAATTAAACATTTTTTTTTCAATGAATGTTCTAGAAGTTGGAAAGCCAGATGTGAAAGTGCAGTTGGTGGGATGTGAAACACCATGTCAATAATATACATCCCATTTGTTTCCATTTTGGTGCAGAATTAATCATAAATCCCATGCTCCCTAAGATCTACCAAATTCATATTTCTTTCAGATTCGATTTATATAATTTCGATATAGATTAGAGAAATAGGGCTTATAATTTGATGACTAAATAAAGAAGCGAGTGCTATATGCCAAAACTATAGAAATAAATAAACAAATAAGAGAAATAGGTGCTTATAATTTGATGCAACAATATTGAACCCCATTTTATCAAGAGCCTTGTGGTTAGTTAATTTTTACATTTATGTTATGCGAAACATTCACGTGCGTACGTTAAAATGACTTCTGTTTAGAGCATTCCCATCAAGTGTGTCAAATGCCAAATATTTGGCATTTGACACACCAAACACTAAAAAACCGCTCACATCAGGTATTTTAAATACCAAAATATTTGGCATTGATGAAAGGTGCAATCTCAAATTTGAGATCGCACTGTTCACGAATTGTAAAACTTATGTTATTTTTTTATTTAGGTGGGCCCGCTTTCTTTTCTTCTTTTTTTTTTTTTTTCTTTCTTCCCTGTCTTTCTCATTCTTACTCTGAACCTTCGACCATTTCCCTGCTCTTTCTCTCTCCCTCTGCTCGATTTCTCTACCTCCCTCTCTAACGAAACCCAAGCTGGAGCATTAAGC
Source organism: Quercus suber (assembly GCF_002906115.3). NCBI lineage: Eukaryota > Viridiplantae > Streptophyta > Magnoliopsida > Fagales > Fagaceae > Quercus > Quercus suber. The sequence goes on from NW_027069638.1 coordinate 611,083, forward strand.
CAGGCCGATCTCTATAAATGTAACTTTAAAGTTTGGTTTTTGCTTTTGTTTGTACTTGGTTCTCTTTGTTTATAAATTTTGTATCATCCGTTATAGTGAAGTAGGGTTTTTGCAAAGTAGGTTGTAGAAAAGATATTTGTGATCTATAGCGGATTCAAGGGTTCAACCCAATGCTATTTTGACTTATTGAGGGCCCTTGGGAGATGGTACTTCATGTCAGAGGCTAAGATGCATACTGCATAGGTACGTGCGCAAAAATGAGTTTTTTTTCGTCTTTTTTTTTTTTTTTAAATGCATGTATAGACATAATATTGGGACAAAAAAGGCCCAAAACAAAGGGGCATTTAACATTGTCTGAGGGTTAGACTAAATGTACAATAAAATTATCATTCAAAAAATAAAAAGCTAAGAGGCCGAGGCATCTTGAGGATTCCCGTCGCCTTTGGGAGGAAGATCTTAAATGTCCTGGGCAAGGGAACTCTCAACTTGAAGAGGCTCGGTAGACGAGACCAAAGGGGTGACGGGAGGGTCCACAGCGGGTTGAGCAAGGATGATGCTATCACCTTTTGGATTAGGCTCTAACTCTGTGGAGTCGTTGGTTTCCTCCAGGATAGTGTTGCTGGCAAGAGTTGACGGCAAGGGGTCGTCCATGGTGATCTTGGATAAATCCAAGTGTGGGTAGGAGGACTTGACCTATTTAAGGCAATCCTCAAACCCATCACCATAGTAGACTGTGCAAGAATCAATGAAAGGTTGTGGAGCCTTAAATTCTCTCACGGTATCAACCTTAGCCATCTCCACCTACCTAAGAAGGGCCGTCAACTCCTTCTCCACTGTCGCCTTCGCTTCTTACTCCTTTTCTCTCTTCGCACCCTCCTCCTTCAACTTCTTCGTCAGCTCCTTCACCTCCTTATTGAGAGTGCGAAGGGCCTCCTTGTATTGCTCCTGCTCGTTGGTCAAGATCCCGTTGCACTTGCGAAGATGGGCAATCACCCCTTCTTGGGTGACGCTCTTATCCTATAGCGCCTTCATACGAACCATCACTTAGAAAATAGAACAACTTTTAGCTATTGAGTAATAAATAAATAAAGAAAGAAAGAAAGGAAGAAATGTACTTAAGCAAGCCCAAAGAGGCCTGACGCCCCCAGTTCCTTCGTCATTTGTTCAACACAAGGATCCACGTCCTTATCCTTGATAATTGACTCAATCATCTTAATGGCGTAGTCCTTGTGAATAAGAAGACAACAGTCAGGTTGCTGAGTAACGGGGCCTAATGTCGTCATTAATCCCTTGCTTGCACTGTGGCTCAACTTGGGAGGTGACGGCTTCTTCGGGAGTTTATCCCTGGGGGTGACAGACATTTTCTTGGAAGGACGATCGTCCTTCCCGTCAGCCTTCCTCTTAGGCGCCCCCTTTCCGATGGCCTTAGGGGCTGATGAGGACGCCCCTTCCTTCCCCTTTGCCTTTTTTTCCTTTTCTTTCCCTTGCGCAGCAACTGCCCTCACCTATGCCCTCTACCTGGCTGCCTCCATTTTTGCAAAGGACAAGTGACGAGCATTAGTTCAAGAGATGACAAAAAGAAAAAAGACGGGAGAAATTAAGTAATACTTACATCGACGGGAATAAGTATTTAATCTACGAGCTGTTGGTGTCAGCTCCGGATCACCGTAGTATGCTTGCAGCATATCGAGGGTGATCAAATCCCTACACTTCCGTTGATCAAACAGAATTTCAAGAACTAGGCGAATAATGGCCTCTTGCTCGTCAATTATGTTTGGACGAACACTGGCTGAAAAAGGAAAACGACGACATTAGAACACTTAACAAGTAAATAGAAAAGGTTAAAGCAAAAATTGATGGTGCTAAATTTAAATCACTAACAATACCCCAAGTATTGTCAAAATCATGGGGCATTGTAGCCCACTCTTTTGGACATCAAACAGAATTTCAAGAACTTGGCGAATAATGGCCTCTTGCTCGTTAATTATGTTTGGACGAACACTGGCTGAAAAAGGAAAACGACGACATTAGAACACTTAACAAGTAAATAGAAAAAGGTTAAAGAAAAAATTGACGGTGCTAAATTTAAATCATTAACAATACCCCAAGTATTGTCAAAATCATGGGGCATTATAGCCCACTCTTTTGGACGACATACCTAAATCCGTCCCTTGAACGAAGAAGTACCTGCCTTTCCAGTTCCTGTTAGAGTCGGGCATGTTTGACATGAGCCTTAACCCTTTCTTCCACGTAGCAAAATGATATATACCTTGGGACGAGACAATGTGCTGAGGTTTATAGCAACAAAAGAACTCGTCCAACGAAAGTTGACGGTTCCCACCACTCAGACGACCCCACAAAATCTCAGCCCCTATAAAGATCCTTTAGGCATTTGGAGCAATCTGGTTGATGGATAATCTAAGAAAATTAGCCAACTGACGGTGCAACACTATTAATGGCAACCTTAGTCCCGCTGCGAACATAGAGTCATACATGCCAACGTCCACAGTCTTCCTTGAGTAGCACTTCTTAAATTTCCTTAGGAGACAGATTGGGATATGGTCAGGAATCTGGTAACAATTCCCCAAATTCTTAAAAATATTGACCATCATCGTCGGCAAGAAATCGTTAATGGTCCATATTTTAGGAAGGATAAACGGATGGGCATGCCCATCCCCAGGGCCCCCTGAACTTCCAGCTTTGAGGGTTCTCTCATCAGCATCACCCTCATCCCTGTCATCCTCTTCTCCCTCATCACCTTTATCCTCACCCTCATCTATCTCCTCTTCCTCACCTTCTTCTTCAACACAACTTTTCACTTCCTTGTCAGGAGAATGGGTTAACGTTTCCCTCTTTGATGACCAGGAAAGGCCCTCCTCGGGCTCATGACCTGCCTGGAAGACCTCGTCGTAGCTCACTTCCTCATGGACTGATGACTGCTCATTCGTCGCTTCTCTGGACATCTATTTACCTACAAGCGATAGAGGTATTCTAAGAACCTAAGTTGACGGCCTCTCTAAAAAAGTTAAACGATCAACTAGAAAAACAAAAATGAAAGATAGGAGGAAATAAAAGAAAAGGTGACTTACCAAGTAAAGCAGACGGTTTCTTGAAAGGTGACGGTCTTAGCAAAAGGATGGTAATAAAGGCAACAAGGTCAGCAAGATGATGTGAGCGAAGTTCTTGGAATTATAAGCTCTCTCTTTGAAGATGATGAAATAGGAGAAAATGAGGAAGGGATTGAGATATATATAGGGTGAAAAGTGCACGGAAGACGAAGCAACACCCTTGTCCAGAAATAGGGCCAATCTGCTTAAGCCACGTGTTCAAGCAATTAATAAAAGCTGCTCGAGGAATACCCCATAAATGCCCTCTCTTTTTTTGGATAAAATAATAATAAATAGTGAAAAGAACTACGAATTGAACTCCATAACTCATTGGCTGAAGTCGACGGGGCTATGGAGTAGGGGGCAAATGATGAGGGTAGCTTTGTGGTTCTAATAAAGGCGTCCATGTTAGGCCAAAGTGATGGTCTTAGTGAACTCGTCAGCCTCACTTGCACGTTCATGACCCAACAACGATAGGATAAAGTCGATGATTCCACTTCAAAGCTAAATAAGATGACTAGAATATGTAGACGGGGTAAGAAGTTGACAAAAGGAAGCTAAAGGGGATAAGCGAACCCTTGACGAGGCTAATGTGGCCTCCCTTGGCCTCCACGCATAAGCATATAAGGAAATATCTTGCGCCTCATGTTTAACTTTAATCAAGAGAGTCCTATAAAGAAAGGATCTCGTAAGATACGTGAATTAAAGAAGATCTCTCCCATAAGGAAATATCTTCTAAGCCAAGGAACGAATGTCAACCCCATGCTATTATAAAAACCCCAAGACCCTCACAAACGAAGGTACACATAATTCCCCTACCTCTGGCACTCTAGAGTTGTGAAAGTTCTCTAACTTAACTTTCGGAGGGTTTTTGATTGGCACCACACTAGTACTTTCCTAGGGTTTTCTTTGTTTTTGTTTCGTAGGTATTCTTTCGAGCACGTGAGCACTATGTAACTTATTGACGATTTTCGGCATCATCATAACTAAATAATCACTTAGCTATTATAAGTGGTTGCTTGCTAGGCTCAAAGTGAAAACAGATGGTTTTTGTACAACTCATAATAAATTTGATTATGCTCCTTCGAGCTACAATTTAATTTCTACATCCTCTTGTGATGTCTTGCTTTGCAGGGTATGAAGCACCAAATTTAAGGTACAATTAATAACTTCTATCTTTTACTAGATCAAGTATTGTAACCTGCTAAATAGCTCAAAATTGAAGAGTTCAATTGTGCTATATAGAGGAAACTAATTACATATTTTTGTGCTTGAAAGTACCAGCTAACTTAACATGTAAACATGACGCCTGCGGTAGTATTGAAAATTTAAAGCCAATAATGCGGTGAGTTAGACAAAGATCTGTACTAGTTTATTGCTAAGCATAAAAAGGATCTAAGCTTGAGTGGAGAATGTGGTTGATGAATATTAAGAGAATAATGATTCAAGTAAAGTGAATAAAAAAATGAGTGTTTATACTTTTCGAATATAATTTCTTAGAAGGATAATGGCAAGTATCTATGAGGGGAGATTATAAAAAATTCCATGTGATTTGCCTGTAAAACACGGCCATTGAATTTTGGTGTAAGGTTGCTTATAAATCACCTCCCACAGATCTTGCAAAAGTGGGAACCTTGTACAATGGTATAAATCACGCCATAAAGTTTACACAACTACAGGGGGTTATGTGTGACATTTCAAAGTTCAAGCATCTCTGTGTTTTAGTGGCAAATATCACAAGGTTGTTTTTGGTAGTTGCCCTTTACTAATTTAAAAAGGTCTTGTAAACTGAACTTGTTTCTAATTGTTGAATATACAAAGCATCAGTATAAGATGTTCAGGTCACACGTCTGAAACACTATACCTGGCGTAGGATATGTTCTTTTATTTTCTTTTCCCTCGCCCTGTATTTGATTTTTCTCATACAACCTGGTAGTTCTTCACATGTTAATGATATGTTCATAAATAATGATCTAAATTTGAGCCAAATGATACCCAGTCCTCTGTGGTTTGAATTGGTGGAAGCAAATGTTTTTCACATACTATGATTTATCATATTTGAGCTTTTACTAAGCTTTTGAATTGAACCTAATTGCCATCATCCATGTCTTATAGCTGTTTTTGTTCCTAGTCGCTATTCTTATTCACCAGCTAAATCAATTCTTGTCCTAGATAGAATTAGACATTCGTATGACATATTTCACTCTCTCAAAAAACCTAGACACCATACATTTGTTCTCTCCCTATAATCATTTTCTTGATCTTCACAAATGCTTAGCGTTTTTCCAAGTCAAAGAAAGAAAGGTCTTGCATTAAAATTTTGAAAACCAAAATAAAAAACAATTACTAAAAGGTTGATAAGAACAATGAAAAAATATATTTTGATAAGGATAAATCATATCTAATGGAGCATTGGAGCTTTAGCTTTGACCTAGCTGAATACAAAACATGATGGATTTATTTGTATCATCTATTAGAATCAATGTTGATTTATATAAACATTTTTCCCCCGTGCACTGAAAGTGAAATCACTGACATGATAATGGGAGTTTTCTTTATTCTTTTGTTGGAGGGGAGAGGGGGCTCTGCGTGCGCAAGGGGGGCTAGCCAAACGTTTTAAAATTTGTTATGACCACAGAAATTGTGTGTGTTTATTATATGAGAGATGAGTACTAATCAACATGTAATTGTTATGATGTCATTGTGAACAGCCAGCTTGGTTGATGGAAAGAGATGAGTACTAATCAACATGTAATTGTTTTATTTTAGTCTTTTAGTCTATATTATTTTAGTCTATATTAATTCTTAAACCTGATATGGCAAACTCATATTTTATATGATACAAAACAGAATTATAAGGACAACATCCAGAGGAGATGCATGATTACTGATATAAATGGCTCTTTTATTAGAAAATTCAGCACCCTCTATCATATTTTGTGAGTTTTTGTTGTGCGATAGATACTTATTGTGACTTATCTAGTTATCATTTTTTAAATGTTTAGTCATTTTCTTTATTGTGATTTATCTAATTTATTGATATCATATTTTAGGTGTTATTCCTGTGGATTACAATGATTATATTGATAACAGTGATGATGATCATTCTTATGATGTGGAAAATGATGAACATGATGATGAGGAATTATATGTTCTTGTTGTTGCTGGATGTCATGCTGCAGTGACATATTACATGAAATATATTGACAAGCAACCTTATAGAAATTCTGGACAAACCGGCTATATGTGGTTGATGGATTGTTTGAAGGGTAATGAAATAAAATGTCACGAAATGTTTAGAATGAAGCCATATGTTTTCCTTCAATTGTGTAATGTTTTACAACCAACTTGTTTTACAACATGCCACACTTTTAGGTATTCATTTCATACATTCTAATTTGCTTCTAATATTTGTTAGGATTATTTCCTAAGTACCTAAAATTTATATTCTATTTTAGGACTGCATTTGTGTCATTAACGGTATACATATCCAAATTGTTGTTGGAGACAAGAAAGCTACATATCAATATATATATATATATATATATATATATATATAATATAGCAAAGACCTCATATGGGAGTGTATGAGGTCTTGCCAAGTGGTGCTCTAATTTTGCATTTAGCATTTTTTACCTCTTTCATTAAGCTTTTCTATATCAATATGTGCTGTGATGGTCCCAAGCATTTTCACTTTTTCAGTTTTCTATTAAAAAGTGAGAATACACAATTTGACCGATTCACCAATATTTCATACTTTTTCTTTTTTGATGAAGTTTCATACTTTTCTCACAACCCATAATTTTGAGAAAAGTTTATGTTCTAGAAATTTCTTAGCACAATCCTTCAGACGGTCCCATTATTTTTTCAAAGAAGACCTTTCTTTTGAAGAAATTGTATTAATGCAATCCTTCTATGTAAAACTCTCTCTTCTTCCCTTTCCCTTCCCTTACTTTTTCCTCTCTTCTTTCTTTTCATCTCCCTTACAACCAAACAAGATATTAGTTTCCAAATTCAGCTAATAAAAAAAAGTGTTTTGAGTATATTAATAAAAAGAGTCTGAATTTGGTAAGAATGGGGTGTAAAATTCATGTTTTACATCATCCAATAAGAGATGTCACATTAGCATTTTACTTAAAATTCAGTGCATCGTACCACAATTTATAAAATCTTAATAAACTCCCAATTTGGTTGAATTTTCAGATGAGTATTATAATTGACTAAGTGTGGTTGTGCTTATTCTTTAATACATGATAAGATGATGTAGCATGTTGGGATTGGAGGGTGTAATACTTGGGTTTTAAACCACATCCTTATAGAATTTAATATTTAATAAAAATATGTAAAAAAACATGTTTGATTACCATTTTAGTCTTTAACACTTGTACATGTATCAAAATGTTTTTTAACATCTTAAACGTGTCAATTTTGTTTCTAAACTTTTGGTATTGTGTCAAAATAATCCTTATTATTAAGTGGTACATGAAAAAAATTGATTTATCTAACATTAATATCAAAATAATATTATTATGCCATCTAAGCTATCCTTTGAATTATCATGTGTCCTTAATTAGAAAATAAAATAAAATATTTGAAAATATATTAATTGCATCTCCATAAGTAAATGAGATGTCATTTTATTAGCATAAATTGAAAATTTCTTTTCTTTTCTTTTCCTTTTCTTTCTCAGCAAAAAAATGGGGTTTAAGTCTTGACTTTTTAGTTAAAGTGCTCATAAACATCATTTGAAAAACATACTATTTACCTAATTTTAAAATGAAAATTAAAAAAAAAAAAAAAAAAAACAAAAAGCCAAATGTCAATTTTTTACATTATCATATTTTTAAGAAATTAAAGTTATTACCAATTATATTATAAAAATCTTGTAAACTAACATGGTAATGAATATAATTGGTGTCATGTCAACAAGGTAATAAATCAATTTGCTAATTATTTTTCTATTTTGTGTTTAAAAATTGATACATCCATTTAATAAAAGTAGTGTGCAACCCCGTGCATATGCACATGTACATTTAAAAACAATCACAATTATATATATGATTTAGAATCTAATTGGATCTAGATTCTTCGATTTTTGTACCAAATAATTCACTTGCTACGAAAATTAAAAAAAAAATTAGATGGGACACATGGCACAAAATTGAACTCTAATTAAAATTCAATTTATAATCTAATTGAATTTAGACTCTTTAATTTTTCATCTAATAATTCACTTGACACACAAATTTAAAAATTAGATAAGACACGTGGCACAAAATTAGACTCCAATATATAAATGTATAGCAACCCACCATCACTTTATTTAAAATTACACGTTGTTCATGAAATCATAGTCCCATATATGGCACTTTTTTAGGAGCCACTATCTCATCAAAAAAAAAAAAAAAGTTAGTATATTGCAATGTATTTGGAATGGTGAGTCCATCGGTATTTGGAATCAATGTTTAAAAAATAAAAATAAAAAAATAAAAAAAACTTAAATTGGACATGTGATGCAAATTTAGATAGTAATTAGAATCCAATTTAGAATTTAATTAGATTTTCTCTCAGTTTTGACTTTAATTATATATATAGACTGGTTATTGGCCTGTATGTTGCACGATTTTTTTTTTTTTTTTTGGTATGATCTTTTTTGGTAAATATTATGACTGGAGTTCATTTTTTTGGGGAAAAAAAAAAACTTCTTTCATTTTTATGTAGTGTTTTTTTAAAAAAAAAAAAAAATACAATGAAGGGTTTTATGATAAATTTTGTTAATTTTATGAAATACATTTATATAAAATAAAACTCATAAAATGCATAAGATATACATGAAGGTATAATTCATGACTATGCATGAAACTTATTGTATTTTTTTAATTTCTATTAGCTAGACCACATTTTTTAAATAAACTGAACAACCATTTCATCATCCCGTTATGCACGTAATGATTGGCATGTTGTTAGTTAGTACATGATTGCTTGATAAACAATATTGAGTAAACATTATTTTAATTCTATTTAAGAAATTTTTTGTGAAAATTTCATTTTCATGTCCATTTTTTTAATCTAATAGATTTAATTTTTCATGTTAGTTTATAATTGAATAGTATTGTGTTTATACTTTTTTTTTTTTTTTTAACTACAATTGATAACTCACAAAATGAGTAAACAACTTATTGGGTATTGCAAATGATACAAATATGACCATTAACATGAGCAAGAACATGAAGGGAGATTTCTATTCATTTTTTGAAAAAATAATGTACTTACAAAAAAATTTCAAACTTTATTAGGTAAAGAAGAGTTAAGTTATAGATAGCAAAATCAATAAACCAAAAATTTTAGGAGCCTAAGAAGAGCCATTACTCAATTGAAACAACCCAAAATACTCAAAGACTAAAAAAAAAAAAAAACAAAACCATCCACTCCACACTTCCATCGCAACTGTTTTAGCTCAAGGAAGACAATATATAAAAATAAATAAATAATATATATATATATATATATAGTTCAATAAATATAGAATATCCTTTTAAAAAAATGTTTATCATAATTAAGGGAAATCCTAATGGGTACATAAAGTTTTCCATCGTAGACTTTTCACGCTTAAAGAACATGACTTGCCAACTAATCAAAGTAGAGTTTTTAGTACTTACAGTAATTTCACAACATCAAGAACAAACCTCATTGTATAAAGTGTCAAATTCCATAGTCTCCTATTACATCAAATGAGTGTTTAATTTTTCTCGCAAAGTATTGAATACTAAAGCTTTTGGGCCATAGAACAAACCTCAGTGTATAAAGTAAGGAAGTCGATACCGTACCGGTACCTGCCGTACCAGCCGGTACGTACCGTACCGGTTGCATACCGGTATTGAAACATTAACGTTTCGTACTGGTTTAAATACCGGCCATACGGCCAATTTTGGGTAATACCGGACGTACTGGCCAGTACAGAAAAAAGTTTTTTTTTTTTTTAAGTTTTGTAATTTTTGAATTTTTGTTAGGGTAGAATGATAACTTATTTGCATTAACTTATTAGTATTATTTGTTTTCTTAGTATGCAATGGTAACTTTTAAGCTTTTTTTTTTATATTGTGTGTGTGTGTGTTTTTTTTTCTTTTAATTGATACTAAAGTCTAAAACCATGAATAATTAGTTTTGAATTGAGGAAATGTTTTATGGTAAACTTTTATATTTATTATAATACACACACATATACATACATGTATATATTTATTTATAAATATAAAAAATAGCGGTAAATCCAAAACGGTACACCGATATTGACCGGTATCCGAAATATATCGTACCGCTGGGCAAACCGGTACAACCTCCGTACGGTATTGACTCCCTTGGTATAAAGTGTCAAATTCCATAGTCTCCTTTTACATCAAATGAGTGTTTAATTTTTCTCGCAAAGTATTGAATACTAAAGCTTTTGGGCCATAGAACAAACCTCAGTTATAAATAAGGAAGTCGATACCGTACCGGTACTTGCCGTACCGGCCGGTACTACCGTACCGGTTGCATACCGGTATTGAAACATTAACGTTTCGTACTGGTTTAAATACCGGTCGTACCGGCCATACCGGCCAATTTTGGGTAATACCGGACGTACTGGCAGTACAAAAAAAAGTTTTTTTTTTTTTTTTTTAAGTTTTGTAATTTTTGAATTTTTGTTAGGGTAGAATGGTAACTTATTTGCATTAACTTATTGGTATTATTTGTTTTCTTAGTATGCAATGGTAACTTTTAAGCTTTTTATTTTTTATATTGTGTGTGTGTGTGTTTTTTTTTTCTTTTAATTGATACTAAAGTCTAAAACCATGAATAATTAGTTTTGAATTGAGGAAATGTTTTATGGTAAACTTTTATATTTATTATAATACACACACACATATACATACATGTATATATTTATTTATAAATATAAAAAATAGCGGTAAATCCAAAACGGTAACCGTATTGACCGGTATCCGAAATATATCGTACGCTGGGCAAACCGGTACAACCTCCGGTACGGTATTGACTCCCTTGGTATAAATGTCAAATTCCATAGTCTCTTTTACATCAAATGAGTGTTTAATTTTTCTCGCAAAGTATTGAATACTAAAGCTTTTGGGTCATAGTCTCAACTACAACTCTCAATCATGTTGGACTTGGATGACACCTTTCCACAACTATCATTATGAGATGCAGAAAAAATTTGGAGTATACACAACGATTTTTGTGGATGGGAAGAAATTTCATCCTATTCCAATTGGTTAGGTCAGTAAGGTCCTATTCCAATTTAATGATCATAGAATTTTTTCATACAAGTAATAATAAAGAAAACTTCCGCCTAAAATAAGTCGAACTTTTGGTAAGAGAGAAAATTGATGTCTAGACAAATCAAGCTAAGGCTGACCAAAACGGACCATATTCTTAATTTCTTATCTTGATTTGTTCCATGTACAAGACTTATAGTCAATGCTTGGCATATAAAAGTTGAACATCTTATCTAAAGTCCATCCTCTAAAGGCTTGAGAAAAAATTCATTTAAACCAAGTGATGCTCTAGTTTTGCATTTAACATTTTTTACCTCATTCATTAAGTTTTCTTTTTTATAGTTACTCAAAAGTTTACACTAACTTATTTTACTATTATCTCATTAATTTTCTAAACTTACATCACACATTTCTCTCTTTTTCATGTTTTTTAGCATACTCACCATTTTAATATTTTTTTTAAAAAACAAAAAAAAATAATAATTAAGGACTAATAGTAATAACTAACCATACAAGACCTTGGAGAGAGATAGAGAGACACAAAAATGTTGTGGGTTGTAAAATAAAACACATTGTATATATTACCAAAATAAAAGACTTGAGACTGACAAAACATTTGAAAGAGAGAGAAAGAGAAATTTAAGGGGCCGCTGCCTTTGTCATATTGGCCTCTCACCACCATCAAGATGCCGAAACCCTTGTGGGTATTTTTTTTTTTCTTTTTAAATTAGGGGATTAAATATGATTTAGGTTTGGGTCATTTGGTTGGATAGTTTTTGTTTTGGGTACATAAGTAGAAAGAATACTTGGTACGCAATGTAAAACCATATTCTACCATAATTTTAAATCATCTATAAGACACATGCATACACACTTACCCACACCATGTTTTAACGTCACACTATCGATGAGTGGAAGAGAGTGAGAGAGTTCGACATATTTTTATTTCATAGTATTAAATATGTGAACACAACACAAATTAGTTGATTTTTATGGTCTCATTACTCTTTTGCATTTATTTTTGGTTTTATGATTTTAAAAAATAAAAATAAAAATCTTACCTTGAAAAGGCTATAAATATGCAGTGAAACTACTAAATTAATTTTTAATATCTCAAAATAAATATGTTTTTTTACTCTAATTTAGTTTACTTTTTTTTTTTTTTTAATATATGTATAACACTATCCAAAACCGTCTTATATAAAATATTACAAAATTATCCGTGCATCGCACGGGCAACTTACTAGTCATAATAGAAAGGTTGTGCCATCTTTTAATTTGATGGTAACATGCAATTTTGATTTACTTTTCACATTTGTTATGGCTGGATGAGAAGGTGCCACTAGTCATAATAGAAAGGTTGTGCCATCTTTTAATTTGCTGGTAACATGCAATTTTGATTTACTTTTCACATTTGTTATGGCTGGATGGGAAGGTGCAACAAATGATACACGTATTTTCTTAGATGCTATCCGTCGACAATCTGTCAACTTTCCAAAACCACTAGTAGGTATATAATATTTTTATATATTAAATATGTATGAAGGATATTAATTATGTACATCTTACATTTTTTTTTCTTTTACTAGGAATATATTATTTAGTTGATGCTGGATACCCCTTAAGGAAATGATATTTGCCGCCTTATAAGGGACAAAGGTACCATCTTTCAAATTTTCAACGAGCTGGTCAAGGGAATCACATAGAAGGGAGGTTTAACTATGTTTACTCATCACTACGAAGTGCAATTGAACAAACTTGAGGAGTGTGGAAGAATAGATGGAAAATTTTGAAGCAAACATTGTCAAATTATGTTTAACAAGAATTGTCAAATTAGTCAAATTCATCAAACATAATTTCACCCATAAGCCTTTTGGCGTATGAGTTTTATTGATGTGAGTAGTGCCCATTCAAGATAATATATATATTAATTACAATCCCTTGTTTCAAGGGAAGACCCTTTGATTCCAACCATATCTTTTTTTTTTTTCTTTTTTTTTTCTTTTTTTACATAAATTCATTTATTTTCATGTTTAAGGGGATATGTGTTTTATTTATTTATTTGTGATTGCACCTAATAATTTATTTAAGTTGCCTACGTACCTTTGGCGGGGATCAAGCCAATTCGTAGTTCTTAATTTGAGATTTTAAATTTAAAATCCCCAAATTGATTTTGCCCAATTTAATGATATTTTGATTGAGGTTCCCAAATTTAATTAAGGGAAAGAAAACTCCTTTGAAGTTTTTTTTTTTTTTAATTAATTAATTAAATTTTTTTTTATGAGCATGTTTTAGGAATTGGAAAATTTCCTCAAATCAATTTTTTATAGTCATTTTATTTTGGGCATTGTTAACTTCAATCTTGATTAAGAAATTAGGAATCCCAAAAAATTTAGCCATGTTGGAATTTTAAGGAATTAGAATCATAACTTTAGGAGTTAAGAACTCCATTGATTTGGGTAGAGTCAATGACTCCATTAATTTGGTAGAGTCAAGGAGTCCATTATAATATGGTAGAGTCAATGAGTCCATTAATTGGATAGAGTCAAGGACTTCATTAAAATGTGGTAGAGTCAAAAATTCCATTAAAATATGATAGAGTCAAGGACTCTATTGATGTGGTAGAGTCAAGGACTCTATTAAAATGGTAGAGTCAAGGATTCTAGTGGAGAAAATGCTGAACCAAAACTTGAAAAAAAATTTATTTGGTAATTTTCAAATAGGATTTTCAAGTTAGGGACTCATATCTAAAGCTTCACATATGGAGTTAGGCACTCCTCATGAAACCCAACCCTATCTGTTTTACCAAACAAAAATTCAGATTTGAAGAAGAGGGAGAGGGAGAGGTAGAGATTTAGAGAAGAAGGGGACTGATAAAATCTCCATCTAATGCTGTGTTCCTCCATTGCTTGTTGCTCTCTATCTCTCTGTGTCTCTCTTCTTTCTTTTCTTTTTTCTATGTTTTGCTATATGCGTGCTTCTCTTCTTCTTCTTCTTCTTCTTCTTCTTCTTTTTTTTAATTTATTTTTTATTTTTTTAACGTGTTCCTCTCTAATTTATAAAGGAATTGAGAAGCAAATTTCCCCCATTTTTTCTCTTAATTGATTAGATCATGGGCTAGAACTGCAAAGAAAGTGCAATACTGCACTAGCATTTTTCAGGTATAGCTAAATTTTGGGGTGTTTGGTAAAGTATTTTAAACAACGGTTTTTAGTGTTTAAACAAAATTATACGTATTTTTACACAATTTTTTACCTACATATAATTTTAAAAAATACAAATAATATTTTTAGAACAATATTACCAAACACCCTAAATGAGATTGTGGCTAAATTTTAGGTACTTTTGCTTTTGGAAATTTTTTTTTTTTTTTGATAAGGCTTTTGGAAATACTTGAGTGGTGTGTGTGGCAGAGAGTTACTAAGAGGCTGTTTGGTTCACTTGTTTTCGTAACTCAATTCTCTGTTTTCATAACTTAATTCTCAAAAATGGTGGGACCCATAACAAAATGTTCGTTTGGCTGTACAATTTCTTTGTTTTCATAACTCCGTTTCCAACACTCAATTATCTGATTTTTGAGTTATGAGTTATGGAAACTGAAAACACATTTTAGCTGTTTTCAGTTTCCAATTCTCATAACTCAATGACATTTTTGTAATTAAACACATATGAGGGACCCACTCAGCTGCACCTTTTGACCAAAACAACTCTTCTTTTTTCTTTCTTTCTTCTCCTGGGTTTGGTCTCCCCGTGTTCTTCCTCTCTCTTTTTTCCCCCCCTTTCTTCTCCTGGGTTTGTTCTTCCCTTTTCTTCTCCTGGGTTCGGTCTCCCTTGTTCTTCCTTTTTTTTTTTTCCTTTTCCTGGGTTCGGTCTCCCCGGTGTTCTTCCTTTTTTTTTTTTTTTTTTTTTTTTTTATGGGTACTAAAAAAAAAAAAAGTTGCACCAATAACAAGTATAAAGCCTATAAATAATATAAAAAATATTGAGCGATGAAAATTGAATGAGGGTACCAAATAGCCTCTAAGCCACACGTCCCACTCCCACCTAATCTTCTACTTTATTTATTTATTTATTTTTATTAAGGATACATTAAGCCGTCAATTTGATAAGACTTGACCTCGCTTCTTTTGCACGTGAGTGTGAGGTTTTATAGGTATTTTGCTTTAATATATATATTTTTTCTTTTGGACTCATGTGATGTCAATTCCCTTACCAAACCATAATTAAACTTCAAGCCAAGGAGTTCATATGTTTAAAATATACTCCATATATATTTCCACTTGATCACGTAGCAAAATGGTATTCTTATACTTGCTAGCCCACCCTTATTCAGCCAGCCAATCTTCCCATAATGACTTTCTCTGTAATCAGATCAAGCAGAAGCCTAGTTAGGCCATCTGAAAAGACACCAGAAGGCACACTACTTGATCTATCAATCATTGATAGACTACCGGTTCTAAGATGCAATACTCGAACGTTGCATGTGTTTGGGCATGGCCCTGAGGCAGCACGAGTTATAAGAGAAGCTTTGTCCAAGGCTTTGGTTCCTTACTACCCTCTTGCTGGAAAGTTGAAAGAGTCAAGCCAAGGTCAGCTCCAAATTGAATGCTCTGGAGAAGGAGTGTGGTTTGTTGAGGCGTCTGCTGATTGTACCCTTTATGGTGTCAATTACTTGGACGATGATATTGTATCCATCCCATATGATGAGCTTCTACCTGATCATATCCCAGAGAATGAAGGCATAGACGCACTTGTGCAATTTCAGGTAAATATTCCGATAAGTTATAACCAATTCATTTTATTCAAATTATCTTCAAAATTAAGTTCGAAAGAAACTCTAGCCCTAGTATTTGCTAAACTCAATGTTGATTAGCTAAACGTGAAAAAAATTGCTAGCTAGAACCACAAGAAAAGTAGTTTAGAAAGGAGCTAATTAATGACACTAATATGCTTATTTGATACAAGGGATGTGGGCTAAGTCAACTAATTCTAAATTAAAAAAAAATAATAATAAAAATAAAGCTAAGTGGATTAAATAATTTTTTTTTTTTTGCTTTTAGTCCAATGGATAAAACTTCCATTTAATGTTTTTATATTTTGTATATGATATAAATTGATTCGTGATTATTTTAAAACACGTTTTGTATTCATAAACACTGAATACAAGTCAAACTCTAGAATAATTTATAGTCCGATATGTTGACAATTTTAACCATAAATGCATTTCAGGTGACACAATTTGCATGTGGTGGGTTCGTGATAGGCCTCAAATTCTGCCATAGCATATGTGATGGCCTAGGGGCTGCACAATTTCTAAATGCAATTGGCGAGGTGGCTAGGGGTGCTGAGCATCTAAGCACTGCACCAGTGTGGCAAAGGGATTTTTTTCCACCACCACCTGAACAAGCAAAGGTCACTCCATTGCCAAACCTACCACCACCAATGCCCAACTATACACTCAGCCATGCAAATGTAGACATAACGCTAGATCACATCAACCAGCTCAAGCAAGAATTTCGTCAATCAACTGGACACACTTGCTCTTCTTTCGAAGTTGTAGCTGCCAAATTTTGGAGCCGTCGAACACAAGCTATAAACTTTAAGCAAGATACTGAACTCAAGCTTGTGTTCTTTGCAAATTGCCGCCAGCTCTTGAACCCTCCCTTGCCAAAAGGTTTCTATGGCAACTGCTTCTTTCCAGTGACAATCACAGCTTCAAGTGAGTCACTCACACGGGCATCAATTTCTGATGTTGTGAAGCTGATCCAAGAAGCAAAGGCTAAGCTCCCAACTGAGTTTGACAAGTACATGAAGGGTGAGTCTATCAAAGATGGTGAAGACCCAATTGCACCACCACTTGCTTACACCACACTATTCATATCAGAGTGGAGCAGACTGGGATTCAACCAAGTAGACTACGGGTGGGGCCCGCCAGTCCACATTGTTCCAATCCAAGGCTCAATCATCGCACCAGTTGGTATTGTGGGGTCCTTACCTTTGCCAATGAAAGGTGCTCGATTGATGACATGGTGTGTGGAGGAGGCTTATCGCCAACCTTTCCTCAATCAGATGACGACTTGACAATAAGATGAATCTTCCCCCAAAAAAATCCAAAAGTATAGGGCTCATTTGGTAGAGTAATTTAAGTAATGTTGTTTGTAATTTTTAGAAATACGTGTAAGTGATGAAAAAGTGTGTAAAAATGTGTATAATGTTGTTTAAAAACTGAAAATGAGTTGTTTAACAATTCTACTAAACGCACCCATAATTTTAGTGATTTAGACCATTTCAAAATCCTTGAACCCCTTTACTCCCTTTAGATATCAGGGATAAATAAAACATGGAATCAAGGTATTTTGTGTAATAAATAATAGGCCTTGTTGGAATTGGTGTGATGGCAAGAATCTTCCCCTAATTTATATGTGGTAGATTTGAGTTCAAGAATCAGTCTCTTTAATAAAGAAAAAAAAAACTAATAAAAATAAAAAAATTGCTAATAACTTTCAAGATTTTGTAGAAGTTGAAATTTTATGCACTCCTGTTTAGATAATACATTTATCTCACATATGTGTGTGTATATATATATATAATACTATATATCAAATTTATGATTGAAAAAAAGAAAAACTTCTATGCATTCATAGTTATCTCAATTAACAGAAATTTGAAATACAATAAGGCCAAAATGCGAAAATCCTTGAGATTTGGGTTAGTTGCAAAGAAACTCCTATACAAACACAATTTTGTATTATTGAACCTTTTTGTTTAAGAATTAACCAATTGAGCCTTCTGCCAAAATTTCATTAAACTATAGCCAACGAAAAGTTGGTATTATAAAAGATTCTTTTTTATGGAAACTTAATAAAAATTTCAAATAAAATTAAAAAAAAAAAACACAAATTAAACCTGTTTAATTGGATAATAAGAAAATAAATGAAAGAAAATTATCGGCAAGAGTAAAAGCCTACTTGCACTTAAAGTAATTAATACAATACAATACAATCTTCAATGAGAATATTTGCTCGATCTATCAATTATAGACATCGAAGTAATTGCTACACTATTTTTAAGGCGAAGGCTAAGACTAATCCCAAGGATACCAAGTAGAAATATTGAATGATTTGATCTTCGTGTGTGTCATCCTTCTTTATTTTTCCTTTATATAACCTGCAAGTTCCTGTCGTCATCCAAATTGTGTAGGAATTGTTTATAACACTCCATTTGAGAGGAGAGAAGAAAAAGAATAGAAAAAAAAATTATAATATTCTTTTCATACCCTTATTCGAGTCTTAATTATTTGGAATTGAAAGTCTAAGTGAGAGAAAATAACATGGATAGTAAGAAACACTCATTTTCTTAATTTTTCCTTAAAACCTCAAATTTTTATTTCCTAAAATTGGGAGGAATCAAAAGGAATGAAATTACATTTAATAAAATTTCCACTAGAACTCCCCAAATTACTCATGAACATTCAATCCCTTATTTTTATTCTTTTATTTTGTGTTATAGTTAGTAGAATTTCATGAACATTGATTGTAAATTAATATTGCATATATAGTATTCAATAGTGATTTTCAAAATTATATACATAATAGTAATGTAATGAGAAATTTGGCGTAACCAATATAATGAAAATTGTAAAAAAAAACTATTTTAGTACCTCCAAATGTCCTAGTCAAAATAATATCCTAAATGTTTTATGACCCAAGCTGATATCAATAGCATCACTATAATTCATCATGTCCATGCGTAAGCATAAGTTACACATTAGGACTAATAATAATAAAAAATGATACGTCCACAACATTTTTACAACAAATTACAGGTGGTTAATTGTTATTGGTTCAAATTTAAACCTAACACTACTTTTTTGCCCAATAATAACAATCAGTAACAACCTGCCACTAAAGATTTGTTGTTAAAATGTTGTGAACATATCATTTCTTATAAAAAAATTATTTGTTCCCTAATCTGGGATAAAACGTATCAACACTAGAGTCTTAAATCACAATATGTCATATCCTAAAAATATTAACATATAAATAATTTTTATTATCTTTTAGTAGTCATTATGATTATATTTCAAAAGAAACTTGGTTCAAACCGTTTATGTTTGTTATGTTTATACATAATAATTATTAGTTTTTATTCTCATAATAATTATGCGAAAATGCAAAATTTACCCTCTAAATTTTATCAAATTCATTTCAGACCTCTAATTTTACTTTTATTCAATTGAGTCCTTTTAGTTTAAAAATTGTTCAATAAGAGCTTTTGCTGGCCTCTGTTAGGAATTTGTCATTACGTGTTCATTTCTTTGAATTTATAAATTAAAAAATCCAACTAACTAAATACATTATTTTTAAACAAAAAGAATTAGAACACAAACAATAAAAACATTATAAAAATTGTATTAACAAATTCTACCAAAATGTGAAATGGATTTTTGGATGCACTCTATCAACAAAAACTTTCACAAACGCTACACCCATAGTGACAACAATAGTATCATCCATTTCTTTAGGGTTACTACTTTCCCTATGAGTCTCAACATCTCAATGGTGTGGCATAAGTATTGTATCTCTATGAAAAAGGAGTTATTGACGACAATTCTATCAACTATTTTTCTGACAATCCTTTTCTTATCTTTCATCGAATACTATTAGCATGCCCTCAATTAACCAAGTATCTCGAGTTGAAGAATCCATCTTTTTTAAGTCCAAATAAAGGTTTTAAGTTAGTCTCCACCATATTTATCGCTAATTCTTTTGAAATAGTTTACACAGCCTTTTTTTACCGATTTTTTAAAAATAAAATTCACAACCTTTTTTTTTATATCCATATTGGCTACTGCTACTCTTTTTTGTTGAAATGTGAGCCGAATTTTTGAGATGAATTTAGTGGCATGAAATGAAATTTGGTGAAACTTAGAGGGTGTGGTTTCATTTTTGTTTAATATGTTTATTCTTATTTTAATAATCATTATTATGGGGGTATGAGGATCCAAAGCAGTAATAAAGTAGGCAAGGTTATTTCTGAGGAGGGGAATTTCACTAGGAGTCTTTGGAGAAGATCTATTTTTCTAATAAAGGAGTTCAGGATGTTGCCATTGATAAAAATACTGAGGACTCCTTATTAATCTCGGATAGTCGAGACTCAGGCATGCAGGGAGCATGGTGCAATCCCAAGGGAGACAAAGGTAACTTGTTATAAAACAAGGAAGAGAAGAAAAAGAAAGGACAAGGCAGCCATCCCCTTCACATTAAATGCACTACAACCACTTAGCTGACCGCATTAATGGAGAAATGACCATGAACAGTGTCTTTCACAGCTCTATTTTGGTGTAAAAACCTTCTAGTAAGGTCTTGATAGGACAATAATCAAGAGAGTTTAATCATAACCCTCCAAATGTAAGATCTAGATGCATTCTTGCTAAGTTATATAAAGCCAAGAAGAACTTGGATCAAGGGAGAGGGATTTTTTGGTATGAGAAAAAGAGAAGAAAGAGAAGAACCACCCCATTGTACCTTCTTCCTCGGACTGAACTTGAGGACAAACACTTAGTCAATTATCAAGTTACTTTCGGTTGAAAACATAATTATTTTTCATGCAGTTCTTAGGCATGATTGTCATCTTTTGTTACAGAATGGGTATTTAAAGTTGACTTCACATCCCATCTCTAAAGAATTAATTATGTGGGTAACGAGCTAGTTTTCTTTTTCTACTTGCCACAATTGGCGCCATCTGTGGGAAAGTCTTCTGAAGTACCCTTGCAAATGTTATAGCTATGGCTGGTCCTAGGCGTAGTGGATCATTGGAGTATGTTGGTTCTCAGCGTAGAGATCATTTCGTTAATCTTGAATGTAGGAGGGATAAAAATGCAGTTCACACTCACAGTCAGGGAGCACCTTTCTTTCATTCTGAATGAATCGAGCAACATGAGGCGAGTAATCATTCACTTGATGAAGAAGTCCATAATGTAGAGCAAAAAGTGGAGCGGTTATAGGAAGATAGAACCCCTTCTCTAGACCAATATTTGAGTACTGGAAGTGATGGAAGTGACTCGCCTAGGAGCAGGACTCCACCAAGTGAATCATTCATATCGTCATCTCATCGCTTTTCGAGACGAGACTATTATTGTAAGAAGTATATAAAACCACCAAGGAAAGGCCAGGGGCATGACGCTATGGGAAAAGCTCTCCTTTAAATTTCTCATTCTCTGTTTTCTCGGCGTATTAAGTAGGCTGAGCTCCCTTATTGCTTTAACCAGCCTGCTTTCACCATCTATAATGGTAAAACCGATCTAGTCGAACACGTGGGCCGTTTTAACTAGAGGATGGCCATTCACACAAAAAATAAGGCCTTAATGTGTAAGGTCTTCCCTTCAAGCCTTGGACCAGTTGCTATAAGGTGGTTTGACAATCTTGAAGAAGGATCAATACATTCCTATGAGGAGCTAACTAGGGCCTTCAGGGCGAGATTTGTGACTTGTAGCCGAGTCTTTAGACCCTTATATTCTTTACTCTCGATGTTTATGAGAGAAAGGGAGACTCTGAAAAATTATTCTAATAGATATTCGGAGATCTATAATGAAATTGATGGGGATTTTGAGGACATCGCCGTATAAACCTTCAAAGTGGGTCTTCCTATACATTCCGACCTGTGGAAATCACTTACCATGAAACTACCTTGAGGCATGCATTAACTCATGGATTAGATTGAGGAGCATAAAATGGTCGAGGACAAACAGAGCTCTAGCAAGGGTAAAGTTAAGGCTTTTGTACTTGACCGAAGGGATAGCTTGACAGGCCAATTTTCGCCTTCCCAGCCAAGGAGGGAGTTTTATAATCAAACATCCCATATCGTTGCCGGCCCTTAAGCAGTGAACTCGGTGTTGAAGGAGCCGATATATCATGTGTTAGAGAAAATTAAGCACGAGCCCTATTTCAAATGGCTAAATAAGATGGGTGGAGACCCAACTAAAAGAAATCAGAATTTGCATTGTCTTTACCATTAGGACTGAGGTCATATGACCAAGGAATGTAGAACCTTGCAAGCTTTTCTTGATCAGTTGATTAAAGTCGGTAAGTTGAAGCAATTTTTGCAGCAGCCAACTAGTCAGGGAAATCGGCTCACAACAAGACCAAAAAGAAATGGGGCACCTCAGTCATCTCTGGGAACAATAAATGTCATTTTGGCAACCCTGAGAAGAGAATCTCAAGGTAATGTTACTAGAGTAATGTTAGTATCACCACAAATGGCAAGATCTGAAGAGGAGGCACCATGTAAGAAGGCCAGAGTTTCAAAGTAACCTATCATAGGATTTACCGAGGAAGACAAGTTAGGAACAATTTAGCCACACGATGACACCCTAGTGGTAACCTTGCAAATAGCAGGGTTTGATGTCAGGAGAGTAATGGTTGACCAAGGCAGTGGGGCAGAGATTATGTACCCCGACTTGTTTAAGGGCCTAGGACTCAAATTTGAGGATATGGATCAATATGATGCTCCATTGATCAGATTTGATGGAAACACTACTATTCAGAAGGGGATGATTCAATTACCAATACAGACTGGGGATAAGGTGGTAAGCGTGAATTTTATAGTGATAGATGCTTTTTCACCATATACCGCTATCTTGGCTAGACCGTGGCTACATCCCATGGGGGCAGTCTCATTAACGTTGCATGTTAAGGTAAAATATCCTACTGTTGAGGGGGTGGCTGAGTTGGTGGGATGCTAGTTGGTGGCTAGGCAATGCATGGGGGTGGCGGTTGATCATCATGTTGCTAAAATTGGCTCTTCGGAAGTGGCGCTGATGTTATAGCAATCACAGCTTAGGCAGCCTACCTCATCGGATAGTCTAGTATCTTGTGAGGAGTTGGAAAGGGTCATCATTGGCGAGGATGGCGATGATGCAGATAAATACTTTCAAGTCGAGATTCAGCTCTCAATAGAGGATAAAAAGTAGTTGGTGAACTTTTTGAAGGGTAATTTGGATGTTTTTGCGTGGAGTGCATACGAAGCACCCGAGGTTAATCCCGAGTTTATTTGCCATCACTTGAATGTTAACCCCAAAGTTACCCCGAAGAAACAACTACCTTGACGTTCGTCTAAAGAACATGCTGAGGTTGTAAAAGATGAGGTCCGTAAGCTTAAACAGGCTGGGGCAATTAAAGAGGTTTTCTATCTAGAATGGTTGGCTAATACTGTGGTGGTAAGGAAAAAATCGGGGAAGTGGAAAGTGTGCGTGGATTTTACAGATCTTAATAAAGCTTGTCCGAAGGATCCATTTTCATGTCCCGAGAATAGATCAGTTAGTTGATGCAATGTATAGACACCCTAGGATGAGTTTCCTAGATGCTTTTCAAGGCTACCATCAAATCCCGTTGGCGTTGCCTTACCAAGAGAAAACAACTTGCCTTACCCCAATACGAAATTATCACTATAGAGTAATGCCATTTAGACTAAAGAATGCAGGGTTCACATATCAAAGGATGGTGACAAGAATGTTTATTGGGGGGTACGAGGATCCAAAGCAATAATAAAGTAGGTAAGGTTATTTTCGAGGAGGGGAATTTCGCTAGGAGTCTTCGAAAAAGATTTATTTTTCTAATAAAGGAGTTTAGGATGTTCCCATTGATAAAAATACCGAGGACTCCTTATTAACCTCGGATGGCTGAGACTCAGGCATGCAGGGAGCATGGTGCAATCCCAAGGGAGCATGGTACAAATTTCTTTTTCTTACTAACTCTTTTTTATTTTTCATTTTTCATTTTACATACTACATTTAGATTGTTAGGGATATAGAAATGCATGGTTTTTTTTTTCTTGTTAGAGGAAACAATAACTCTATAGTCACAGTTTTCGCAAAATATGTCCAACTACCAAGATGTCAAGTTGGTAACTACAAATAATAAAGTGATGTTAGTAATAGTTCAAATGAGAACCAAAAAAAAAACTCACTCATATTGTTTTGAAAAATGTTGTGTTTGTAACATTACTTTGAAAGAAAAGATATTATGAATTATATGGTTGAAAGTTTGACACATGTTCTACTTTGTCATCCATAAACAAAAGAAAAGTTTTTCATTTAAATTATCTTAAATTAATTTATATGTATACATTTGATGTTTTCTAAAAATAAATATTATACTCTAAAATCTAATCTTTAATTTAGTTAACAAAAAAGCCTTGATTTTACTTTTAAAAATATATTAATTGCGTATATAATTTAAAAGATAATTATATATGACTTAGAGTATCGTTTTTCATTGCAGCTTCATGAAGAAAACTAGTGATTTTAAAATAAAAAAGGGGGAAAAAAAAAAAAGCTTTCTATTAACTACTTCACCGAGTGAGTAGAGACAAAACCCTTAGTAACAATAATCGGGTAGAATATGAATGATTTTATATGGAAATCCATCAAATGTAGAATTGGAATCCCACCTGTGATAGTCTTTGACAACAAGAAGCAGATCAACAACAACTAGTTCAAGGAATTTTGCTCACAGTTGGGAATTACTCTTCTCCTGGTTGCTCACAGGCAAATGGGCAATTTGAAGTGACCAGCATGGCATTATTAATGATGATCAAGGTTCAAGACTCAGTGTCGAGATGCCTATTGCCAAAGAAGTGGAGAACTAACAATTGCGCTCTATTCCTACCTTTTATCTACTGGAGCATACTTGTTAGTTCTTTGGCCATGGTCTATTAACATGAGTATTGAACCAATTTCTAGCCAACTTTACCCAATTCTCTTTTACTCTCCCTGCCTCATCCTCTATCCAAACTGACCATTAGAAATCATAGTAGAATCTGCTAAAGTGACTGTTACCTCACTAACATGACTCGAGGGAGGTGAAAGGTATTACTGTTATACCACTAATGTTCACTGAGGACACCCTATAATGGTTTATTATCTTAGACAGAAGTGAAATCATCGCCCTTGACTTGCAGTGAGCTAGTGAGTCAAGGAAGTGGGCCAAACCCCACGTCTCGTATATTTGCTTCAAGTCTAGCTTTAAGTATCAATCTGATTTCACCACGAATGTGGACGACTATGCAGTCAAAGTAAGTAGTCCAAGTCGCAATCTGTTATTTTGCACCACACCAGTATACTTGAATTGACCTTTTATCTGAATACAAATTCTCTATATTATTTTTTATGTTCTATTTTATGTTCTACAAATTACAACTTGCCATGTATTTTTTTAACTTTTTTTTATAAAATAGCCAAAATTTAAAATGGAAAAAAACACATAACAAATTATGATTAGTGGAACATAAAGTGAAATATAAAATGTAGTATAGAGGATTTTATTCCTTTATCTATACTAGACAACATCAACCACCAAAAATAAATAAATAAATAACTATTGTATTGACAATGTTACTAACACACTACATTGTAAGCATTAACAACACTAAACACAACTATAACGGATATAAAATACTCAAAACTATTGTTTTTTTAAATCTCATTTCTAGCACTAAAGGGAGACCTGGGAGGGATATAGCAAGAAGAACTTCAAAAAGAAAAAATACATATCTGATCAAATGGGATACTCACTCTTTAGTGCATAAGCATAAAAATTAAACTCAACTGTGAATGGTTAGAGAAAAAAAGCATCTTTTGCTTTAGAAGTTTGTACCACAACCTTATTACTCACGCGTGGGTGGTGATTAACTCTATTTTCCAGTGCACCTATATGTTTTGGTTCCAACCCAGGGAAAAAGGCACGACCCATTTTTTTTTTTATCTTTTCATTAAAAAAATAATAATAAATAAATAAATAAATAAAAAAAGAAAAGAAGGCACAACCCAGTGTAAAGGATGACTAAAATTACTACCTATAGAGACATTCCTATTTATGATTAGCTTTTGAAAAATATATAGTTTTGGTTCTTGAGGAACCGTTTCATTTTGAGGCCATATGGGTGTCTGATCTGGATTGTAGAGAAGTAATTTCTAGGGCATGGCACTGTACTCCTGATAGTACACCCATGTTCAAGGCAACTAAAAAACTTCAGAGATGTAAGAAACAATTAAAAGCTTGGGATCAAGACCATTTTGGTAATGTGAAGAAAATCATAAAGTAGATAAAAGAAAGGCCTTGGAGAGTAGAGGAGGTTTCGACAAGGACTAGGGTTTTTGATGAGGTGGCTCGTTTAAAATCTGAGTTGAATGTGCTTCTTGATAAGGATGAAAAGATGTGGCAGCAGAGATCCCAGATTCAATGGCTAAAGAATGGTGATCAAAACACTAAATTCTTCCATGAGTTAGCTACCCCAAAGAAAAAGGAGGAATTTTATTAAGGGGTTAAGAGATGAGACCGATGTTTGGTAGGAAGATGGTTTTGGATTTGTTCAATAGCTTTTACACTCAACTTTTTACCTCTTCCACTCCACAAGATTTAGAGCATGTGCTGGATAGGGTTCAAACCATGGTTCATGAGGAGATGAGGGCTGATCTGGGTCATCCTTACACAAGTGAGGAGGTGGGTGCTGCGATCAAGGAGATCGCTCTGCTTAAAGCTCTAGGTCCGGAGGGTATGCCTCCTTTATTTTCCCAAACCTATTGGACTGATGTTGGTATGGATATTAATCAGGCTATTTTATCTAGTTTAAACTCGGGTTCAATTCTAAAGTCTATTAATCATACTTCTATTACTTTGATTCCCAAAGTTCAAAATCCGGAAAGAGTGACAAAATTTAGACCCATAAGCCTATGTAATGTGCTCTATAAAATTGCTAGTAAGGTGATTGTTAACCATCTCAAACCTTGGCTTAATTCTATAATTTTAGAAACCCAGAGTGCTTTCATTGCTGATAGATTGATTACTGATAATATGTTGATAGTATTTGAATCTTTACATCATATGTGTACAGGCAAGACTGGTTTTATGACTCTGAAACTGGATATGAGTAAAGCTTATGATAGAGTGAAGCGAGTTTTTCTTGAAAGAATCCTTCTTAAAATTGGTTTTCAAGATTCTTGGTTGGCTTTGATTATGGAATGCATTACCACAGTTACGTAATCTATTCTGGTGAATGGTAACCTAAGGGCTTGATTAAGCCATCAAGAGGACTAAGGCAAAGGGATTCTCTCTCCTCGTATCTATTCCTGTTTTGTGCATGTTAGAAATACTGAATGCAATAGTATTGTATTTCTTGATTAAAGAATATACATGAATGACTTTATATAGGAGGCATATGTGTGTAGTACAAGTAAAGTGTAATACAAGATGTGTGCTATACAAGTAATTTAACTGGGCCTAAAGCCCACTATATTATACACATCAACAGCCCCCCTCAAACTCAAGGTGAATGTGAGACCAGCTTAAGGTTGTCAACCAAAGTACGAATGCGTCCCTTAGGATGTGACTTGGTGAAGATATCTGCAAGTTAATCTTTAAAGGAGACTAAGATCAGCTTGAGAGCACCATGGACAAGATGAAAACAGATAAAATGACAATCGATCTCGATGTGTTTAGTCCATTCATGGAAGACATCATTGTGAGCAATATAAATAGCATTCTGGTTGTCATAATAAAGAGGAGTAGCAGAGGATGTAGACATACCTAAGTCTTTGAGAAGCCATCGTAGCCAAAGGAGCTCAGATGTGGTATCAGCAAAGGCACGATATTTTGCTTCAGTACTGGAGTGGACCACATGAGTTTGTTTCTTACTTCGCCAAGAAATCAGAGAAGAACCAAGAAGAAAGCAATAACCAGTGGTGGACCTGCGATCAGTGGGATCTCCTGCCTAATCAGCATCAGAAAATGCGTGAAGAATAAGAGGAGACTGAGCAGAGTAGAAAAGACCATGGAAGAGAGTGCCCTTTAAGTATCGAAGAATGCGTAGAACAGCAGCATAGTGAGTCGATCATAGTGCAGACAGATACTGGCTCACCTAGTGAACAGCATAGGAAATGTCTGGACGAGTGACAGTGAGATAAACTAAGCTGCCAACCAAGCGTCTGTAAAGAGAGGGATTAGACAATGGTTTCCCCCCCTGAGGGAGTCAGATGCGCATTAAGCTCAACTGGAGTGTCAACAGTCTTACTATCAATGAGTCCAGCTCGACACAAGAGTTCAGAAGCATACTTGGCTTGAGTAATATAAAGTCTATTTATAAAATGAGTGATTTCAAGACCCAAGAAGCAGCTTAGATGTCCAAGATCTTTCATCTCAAACTGCTGACTGAGAAAA
The DNA here is from genome assembly GCF_002906115.3 of Quercus suber. Taxonomy (NCBI): domain Eukaryota; kingdom Viridiplantae; phylum Streptophyta; class Magnoliopsida; order Fagales; family Fagaceae; genus Quercus; species Quercus suber. The sequence continues at coordinate 639,676 of NW_027069638.1, forward strand.
GCCTTGAGTTCTTGAATGCCACTGAGGTCATCACCAGTTATGATCATATCATCCACATATAGGAGAAGTAAAATAGTGCCTTTGTCAGTGCGACGAAGAAATAAGGTAGAATCATAATGACTGGTCATGTAACCCAAGCGAGAGGTAGTAGAGTTGAATTTGGCAAGCCAAGCTCGTGGAGCTTGTTTAAGGCCATAAAGTGCACGTCGAAGGTGACAAACCTTGTTTGAGTCAACAGAGAGACCAGGAGGAGGTTGCATATACACTTCTTCACTTAAATCCCCATTAAGGAATGCATTTTTGACATCCATCTGAAAAAGGTCTCATTTACTTGCAGCAGCAACAGCTAAGAGGGCACGAACAGATAAGATACGAGCAACTGGAGCAAAGGTCTCTTCATAATCAATCCCATACTCTTGTGTAAAACCTTTTGCAACAAGATGAGCTTTGTAGCGCTCAATGGACCCATCAGAGCGAGTCTTAATCTTGTAGATCCACTTACAACCAACCACAGATTTCCCAGGAGGAAGTGTCACCAAATCCCAAGTATGGTTTTTAGATAATGCATCAAGTTCCTCTTTCATTGCAATCTGCCATAAAGAGTCAATGAAAGCCTCACGATAGGTGTGAGGCTCATGTAGTGTAGCAAAGGTAGTGTAACAACGATAGTCAAGTAAATATGCAAGAATAGATCTTACCCGAGTTGAGTGACGAGGTGGAATGTCTTGTGCAAGATCTTCAGGCAGAGCAGGAGTAAGAGACCTAAGCTTAGGATTAGGGTTGGGTAGCTCGTCTTCAACCAATTCATCTTCCACTTGTTCATTAAAGGGTGAACTAGGAAAGGGATTAGTGATATCTGGTAGTTGGACAGAGAAGACTACAGCAACAGAATCAGGAGCACCAGAAGACTGAGATTGTCCATTAGAGATATATTAGCCCATTAGTATAGGCCCAAACCTAATTCTACTTTGTGTGCAAGCCAAGTCTCCTACTTGTACTAGAAATCTATAAGTCTAGGGTTTAATATAATATATATACACATGTTACGGTTCATTATAACACAGGATTTGTATTACACTCTAATATATTATTGATGTAGCCCTTTAGGGTTTCCTCCGTGGATGTAGGCCGTTAGGCTGAACCACGTAACCTTCGTGTGTTATTATGTTCTATATTTTATGTTTTTACTTCCGCATCCATACAAGCATATTCAACATGATGTATCAATGCTAATATTTAACAGTGTAGAAGGTTTGAATGCTTTGCTTAGTGGTGCTACTATTAGAGGAGAAATCCGAGGTGTTTCAATCTGTAGAAACGAGCCTAAACTAACTCACTTGTTCTTTGCAGATGATTGTTTGTTATTTTGCAGATCTACCTTGGAGGACTGTGCTAAAATTCAGGAGTTATTAGCTTATTATGAGACTGCTTCTGGTCAAATGATAAATAAGGAGAAAATGACACTCTTCTTTAGCAAAAACACATCCGAGCAAACCAAAGAAGCTATCAAGGTGGCGCTGAATGTCCCGGCCATTCAACATTATGAAAAGTATTTGGGGTTACCTTCTTTTATTGGCAAGAATAAGATGGCCTGCTCTACTCAAAGAAAAGAACGAATTAGGAAAATAATGTAAGGGTGGAAAAAGAAGCTCCTATCGCAAGCAGGTAAAGAAGTTATGATTAAGGTCGTGGTTCAATCTATCCTTGCATATTCAATGAGTGTCTTCAAGTTACTGGTTGGATTGTGCAAACATATTGAGCCAATGATTCATAAATTTTGGTAGGATAATGGTGAGTCCAAGAAAATCCATTGGATCAATTGGCAGTCTTTGTGTTCTTCATAGTCCATTGGAGTTATGGGGTTTCGGGATTTTCAAAAGTTTAATAATGCTTTGTTAGCTAAGCGGGTTTGGAGATTTGTTAATCACAAAGATACTTTCTTATATAGAGTCTATAGCACCAAATATTTTTCAAATGGTTGTATTCTTGAAGCTCAGGTTCATCCAAAATGTTCTTATGCATGGAGGAGCATTCTGCAAGCCAGGGATGTTATTGACAAAGGAGCTATTTGAAGGGTTGAAGATGGTCAGAAAATTGATGTGTGGAAGCACCGGTGGCTGCCTGATCCTTCATACAGTGGAATTAATTCCCCTAGAGATGCCTCGATGGTGGTCCAAGTTTGTGATTTGTTCTTTCCTAATACAAGAGTATGGGTTCCTAGTAAACTAGAGAGTTGTTTCTTGCCTTGGGAGGCCGAGATGGTCTGTCGAATATAGGTGCTTGAGTATTGTGAGTGAAGATATTTTGATTTGGCCTCATACCACGGAAGGTGAGTATAGTGTGTGTAGTGCTTATCGTGTGTTAGTTGAGGAGGATGGTCAAGGCTTGCCAAGTTCATCCTCTTCGGGTGATTCTAAAAAGTTTTGGAAGAAACTTTGGAAGATTCAGGCTCCCAATAGAATTCGGCAATTTTTTTGGCAAGCTGTTAAAGATTCCCTGCCCATGAAACAGGACTTGAATGCACGACATGTACCGGTGAATGTTACCTGCGATTGCTACGATGATCACCTCGAGACTATCTTGCATTGCCTTTGGTTATGTGATGAGGCACGCTCGGTTTGGTGGTCTGACTCAGGCTTCCAATTTTTACACTAGAGGAAATTTCATTCCTTCTATGATTTGGTGGAGGCACTGCTCAAAGAAGGGTCGAGCTATAGGGTTGCTTTGTTTGCTACGATCGCTTGGGGATTATGGCAGAGGCATAACCGATTAAGGGAAAATTAGCATTATTGGCAGCTTTAGGAAATTGGTGGTCGTGCGAAGGAGTTGGTTAGAGAGTTTTTTGAGGTGCATAACTCAAACTTGCTAGTGTCGATTCCTCGTCCTCGTGCTTGCTGGTGTCCTCAGCTTGGATGTTATAAGGCGAATGTGGATGCTGCTATGTTTGTTGACTTGGATTTTACAGGCATTGGGGTGGGGTATCGGGACCATGAAGGTTGTGTCATTGCTGCACTGAATCAGCCTATTCCCTTGTCCCAATCAGTTGAAATGGCTGAAGCATTAGCAGTGAGGCGAGTAGTGGTCTTTGCACAGGAGCTTAGCATGACAAATGTGATTATTGAAGGGGACTGCCTCAGGGTGATACATGCTTTGGTTGACTCAGGTCGGTGCAAAACATTGTTTAGTCAGGTGATTAAGGAAACCATGAGGCTTGGGGAGTCACTTCGGCTGTGTCAGTTCTTGCATGTCAAATGAGACGGTAACAGGAGAGAGAGAGAGAGAGAGAGAGAGAGAGAGAGAGAGAGAGAGAGAGAGAGAGAGAGAGAGGAGAAAAAGGCACGACCCATTTTTTTTTTATCTTTTCATTAAAATAAAAAAAAATAATAAATAAATAAATAAATAAAAAATAAAAAAAAGAAGAAAAGAAGGCACAACCCAGTGTAAAGGATGACTAAAATTACTACCTATAGAGACATTCCTATTTATGATTAGCTTTTGAAAAATATATAGTTTTGGTTCTTGAGGAACTGTTTCATTTTGAGGCCATATGGGTGTCTGATCTGGATTGTAGAGAAGTAATTTCTAGGGCATGGCACTGAACTCCTGATAGTACACCCATGTTCAAGGCAACTAAAAAACTTCAGAGATGTAAGAAACAATTAAAAGCTTGGGATCAAGACCATTTTGGTAATGTGAAGAAAATCATAAAGTAGATAAAAGAAAGGCCTTGGAGAGTAGAGGAGGTTTCGACAAGGACTAGGGTTTTTGATGAGGTGGCTCGTTTAAAATCTGAGTTGAATGTGCTTCTTGATAAGGATGAAAAGATGTGGCAGCAGAGATCCCAGATTCAATGGCTACAGAATGGTGATCAAAACACTAAATTCTTCCATGAGTTAGCTACCCCAAAGAAAAAGGAGGAATTTCATTAAGGGGTTAAGAGATGAGAACGATGTTTGGTAGGAAGATGGTTTTGGATTTGTTCAATAGCTTTTACACTCAACTTTTTACCTCTTCCACTCCACAAGATTTAGAGCATTTGCAGGATAGGGTTCAAACCATGGTTCATGAGGAGATGAGGGCTGATCTGGGTCATCCTTACACAAGTGAGGAGGTGGGTGCTACGATCAAGGAGATCGCTCTGCTTAAAGCTCTAGGTCCGGAGGGTATGCCCCCTTTATTTTCCCAAACCTATTGGACTAATGTTGGTATGGATATTAATCAGGCTATTTTATCTAGTTTAAACTCGGGTTCAATTCTAAAGTCTATTAATCATACTTCTATTACTTTGATTCCCAAAGTTCAAAATCCGGAAAGAGTGACAAAATTTAGACCCATAAGCCTATGTAATGTGCTCTATAAAATTACTAGTAAGGTGATTGTTAACCATCTCAAACCTTGGCTTAATTCTATAATTTCAGAAACCCAGAGTGCTTTCATTGCTGATAGATTGATTACTGATAATATCTTGATAGCATTTGAATCTTTACATCATATGTGTATAGGCAAGACTGGTTTTATGACTCTGAAACTGGATATGAGTAAAGCTTATGATAGAGTGGAGTGAGTTTTTCTTGAAAGAATCCTTCTTAAAATTGGTTTTCAAGATTCTTAGTTGGCTTTGATTATGGAATGCATTACCACAGTTATGTAATCTATTCTGGTGAATGGTAACCTAAGGGCTTGATTAAGCCATCAAGAGGACTAAGGCAAGGGGATCCTCTCTCCTCGTATCTATTCCTGTTTTGTGTATGTTAGAAATACTGAATGCAATATTATTGTATTTCTTGATTAAAGAATATACATGAATGCCTTTATATAGGAGGCATATGTGTGTAGTACAAGTAAAGTGTAATACAAGATGTGTGCTATACAAGTAATTTAACTGGGCCTAAAGCCCACTATATTATACACATCAACAGCCCCCCTCAAACTCAAGGTGAATGTGAGACCAGCTTAAAGTTGTCAACCAAAGTACGAATGCGTCCCTTAGGATGTGACTTGGTAAAGATATCTGCAAGTTGATCTTTAGAGGAGTCTGAGATCAGCTTGAGAGCACCATAGATAAGATGAAAACGGATAAAATGACAATCGATCTCGATGTGTTTAGTCCGTTCATGGAAGACATCATTGTGAGCAATATGAATAGCATTCTGGTTGTCATAATAAAGAGGAGTAGCAGAGGATGTAGACACACCTAAGTCTTTGAGAAGCCATCGTAGCCAAAGGAGCTCAGATGTGGTATCAGCAAAGGCACGATATTTTGCTTCAGTACTGGAGTGGACCACATGAGTTTGTTTCTTACTTCGCCAAGAAATCAGAGAAGAACCAAGAAGAAAGCAATAACTAGTGGCGGACCTGCGATCAGTGGGATCTCCTGCCTAATCAGCATCAGAAAATGCGCGAAGAATAAAAGGAGACTGAGCAGAGTAGAAAAGACCATGGAAGAGAGTGCCCTTTAAGTATCGAAGAATGCGCAGAACAGCAGCATAGTGAGTCGATCATAGTGCAGACAGATACTGGCTCACTTGGTGAACAGCATAGGAAATGTCTGGACGAGTGACAGTGAGATAAACTAAGCTGCCAACCAAGCGTCTGTAAAGAGAGGGATTAGACAATGGTTTCCCCCCTAAGGGAGTCAGATGCGCATTAAACTCAACTGGAGTGTCAACAGTCTTGCTATCAATGAGTCCAGCTCGAGACAAGAGTTCAGAGGCATACTTGGCTTGAGTAATATAAAGTCTATTTATAAAATGAGTGATTTCAAGACCCAAGAAGCAGCTTAAATGTCCAAGATCTTTCATCTCAAACTGCTGACTGAGAAAAGCCTTGAGTTCTTGAATGCCACTAAGGTCATCACCAGTTATGATCATATCATCCACATATAGGAGAAGTAAAATAGTGCCTTTGTTAGTGCGACGAAGAAATAAGGTAGAATCATAATGACTGGCCATGTAACCCAAGTGAGAGGTAGTAGAGTTGAATTTGGCAAACCAAGCTCGTGGAGCTTGTTTAAGGCCATAAAGTGCACGTCGAAAGTGACAAATCTTGTTTGAGTCAACAGAGAGACCAGGAGGAGGTTACATATACACTTCTTCACTTAAATCCCCATTAAGGAATGCATTTTTGACATCCATATGAAAAAGGTCTCATTTACTTGCAGCAGCAACATCTAAGAGGGCACGAACAAATGAGATACGAGCAACTGGAGCAAAGGTCTCTTCATAATCAATCCCATACTCTTGTGTAAAACCTTTTGCAACAAGATGAGCTTTGTAGCGCTCAATGGACCCATCAGAGCGAGTCTTAATCTTGTAGATCCACTTACAACCAACCGCAGATTTCCCAGGAGGAAATGTCACCAAATCCCAAGTATGGTTTTTAGATAATGCATCAAGTTCCTCTTTCATTGCAATCTACCATAAAGAGTCAGTGGAAGCCTCACGATAGGTGTGAGGCTCATGTAGTGTAGCAAAGGTAATGTAACAATGATAGTCAAGTAAATATGCAAGAATAGATCTTACCCAAGTTGAGTGACGAGGTGGAATGTCTTGTGCAAGATCTTCAGGCAGAGCAGGAGTAAGAGACCTAAGCTCAGGATTGGTGTTAGGTAGCTCGTCTTCAACCAGTTCATCTTCCACCTGTTCATTAAAGGGTGAACTAGGAAAGGGATCAGTGATATCTGGTAGTTGGATAGAGAAGTCTACAGCAACAGAATCAAGAGCACCAGAAGACTGAGATTGTCCATTAGAGATATATTAGCCCATTAGTATAGGCCCAAACCTAATTCTACTTTGTGTACAAGCCAAGTCTCCTACTTGTACTAGAAATCTATAAGTCTAGGGTTTAATATAATATATATACACATGTTACGGTTCATTGTAACACAGGATTTGTATTACACTCTAATATATTATTGATGTAGCCCTTTAGGGTTTCCTCCGTGGATGTAGGCCGTTAGGCTGAACCACGTAACCTTCATGTGTTATTATATTCTATATTTTATGTTTTTACTTCCGCATCCATACAAGCATATTCAACATGATGTATCAATGCTAATATTTAACAGTGTAGAAGGTTTGAATGCTTTGCTTAGTGGTGCTACTATTAGAGGAGAAATCCGAGGTGTTTCAATCTGTAGAAACGAGCCTAAACTAACTCACTTGTTCTTTGCAGATGATTGTTTGTTATTTTGCAAATCTACCTTGGAGGACTGTGCTAAAATTCAGGAGTTATTAGCTTATTATGAGACTGCTTCTGGTCAAATGATAAATAAGGAGAAAATGACACTCTTCTTTAGCAAAAACACATCCGAGCAAACCAAAGAAGCTATCAAGGTGGCGCTGAATGTCCCGGCCATTCAGCATTATGAAAAGTATTTGGGGTTACCTTCTTTTATTGGCAAGAATAAGATGGCCTGCTCTACTCAAAGAAAAGAACGAATTAGGAAAATAATGTAAGGGTGGAAAAAGAAGCTCCTATCGCAAGCAGGTAAAGAAGTTATGATTAAGGTCGTGGTTCAATCTATCCTTGCATATTCAATGAGTGTCTTCAAGTTACCGGTTGGATTGTGCAAACATATTGAGCCAATGATTCATAAATTTTGGTAGGGTAATGGTGAGTCCAAGAAAATCCATTGGATCAATTGGCAGTCTTTGTGTTCTTCATAGTCCATTGGAGTTATGGGGTTTCAGGATTTTCAAAAGTTTAATAATGCTTTGTTAGCTAAGCGGGTTTGGAGATTTGTTAATCACAAAGATACTTTCTTATATAGAGTCTATAGCACCAAGTATTTTTCAAATGGTTGTATTCTTGAAGCTCAGGTTCATCCAAAATGTTCTTATGCATGGAGGAGCGTTCTGCAAGCTAGGGATGCTATTGACAAAGGAGCTATTTGAAGGGTTGAAGATGGTCAGAAAATTGATGTGTGGAAGCACCGGTGGCTGCCTGATCCTTCATACAGTGGAATTAATTCCCCTAGAGATGCCTCGATGGTGGTCCAAGTTTGTGATTTGTTCTTTCCTAATACAAGAGTATGGGATCCTAGTAAACTAGAGAGTTGTTTCTTGCCTTGGGAGGCCGAGATGGTCTGTCGAATATAGGTGCTTGAGAATTGTGAGTGAAGATATTTTGATTTGGCCTCATACCACGGAAGGTGAGTATAGTGTGTGTAGTGCTTATCGTGTGTTAGTTGAGGAGGATGGTCAAGGCTTGCCAAGTTCATCCTCTTCGGGTGATTCTAAAAATTTTTGGAAGAAACTTTGGAAGATTCAGGTTCCCAATAGAATTCGGCAATTTTTTTGGCGAGCTGTTAAAGATTCCCTGCCCATGAAACAGAACTTGAATGCACGACATGTACCGGTGAATGTTACCTGCGATCGCTACGATGATCACCCTGAGACTATCTTGCATTGCCTTTGGTTATGTGATGAGGCACGCTCGGTTTGGTGGTCTGACTCAGGCTTCCAATTTTTACACTAGAGGAAATTTCATTCCTTCTATGATTTGGTGGAGGCACTGCTCAAAGAAGGGTCGAGCTATAGGGTTGCTTTGTTTGCTACGATCGCTTGGGGATTATGGCAGAGGCATAACCGATTAAGGGAAAATTAGCATTATTGGCAGCTTTAGGAAATTGGTGGTCGTGCGAAGGAGTTGGTTAGAGAGTTTTTTGAGGTGCATAACTCAAACTTGCTAGTGTCGATTCCTCGTCCTCGTGCTTGCTGGTGTCCTCAGCTTGGATGTTATAAGGCGAATGTGGATGCTGCTATGTTTGTTGACTTGGATTTTACAGGCATTGGGGTGGGGTTTCGGGACCATGAAGGTTGTGTCATTGCTGCACTGAATCAGCCTATTCCCTTGTCCCAATCAGTTGAAATGGCTGAAGCATTAGCAGTGAGGCGAGTAGTGGTCTTTGTACAGGAGCTTAGCTTGACAAATGTGATTATTGAAGGGGACTACCTCAGGGTGATACATGCTTTGGTTGACTCAGGTCGGTGCAAAACATTGTTTAGTCAGGTGATTAAGGAAACCATGAGGCTTGGGGAGTCACTTCGGCTGTGTCAGTTCTTGCATGTCAAATGAGACGGTAACAGGTTGGCTCATGCCTTAACTAGAAGAGTAGTTTCATCTGCAGATATTGTTGTTTGTGTAGAAGAACTACCTAGTGATTTGGATGATGCATTTCAATATAATTTTACTCTTCTTTAATAATATTTTGCTTACCTTTTTCTCAAAAGAGAGAGAGAGAGAGAGAGAGGCTAGGGAGAGAGCTGCATGGGTTAAACCAAAAAAGAAAAGAAAAAAGCGGCTTGATTTTCTATTTAAGAAGTACGAATTGTATTGTTCAAGCTTTACCACTTTAAGGTGTGGGTGGAAACATTGTAAAATTGGAGATAAAATTTTAGAGGGAAGTTTTCAGTTCTTATATGCATGTAATGTAATTAACCTTTCTCCTAATTAGTTTTGTTTTACTTATATTACTGTATCTACTGAATATTGTTTTACAATTGTTACAATTTTATGTCAATTGTTTAAGCAACATTGATTTAAAGTAACAAATAACAAATCATCATAAATGTATTTGACTACTATATATATGATTTTATACATGAATTTTGAATGAGATATATATTTATTTGAACTATGATTTAATATATCTGATTTTGGACAGTCTGACTATGTTTTGATCTCTGATACTCAGCTAATGGGGGTTATTCATTGGTACCGAAACTAGTTTCATCTAGGTCATCTTGAGTCTATCATGTTTCTGGACCCAATTAATGGGAGATATACATTAGTATGAAACTAGTTTCATCTAAATCTGATACCCAGTTACAGGAATTTAGCGTAACCATAGTCATAAAAGATTGTTAAGAATATGAATTTTGTTTGAGTATTTGAACTATTATTAGTCCACGAAACTTATGTTTTTGGAACCCATTGTAAATTATAGCTTTTGATATATGGAAAATTGATTATCTTCTCATCAACTTATGATATATTTTTAAGAATAAAATATTTGACCAATGTACAATTTACTATTTTACTGATCTATTTGCTTGATCCAACTTATTAGAACTTTGGTTACTTATTAAGTTGTCAACTCACCCCCTTTTCCCCCCTTTAGTTTCATATTATGAAGAATAGTAATTTTGGGGACTTTTGTTGAAGGTGTTTGCATTAAAGGAGATTAATAATTTTTTAAATTTGATGATCTTGTAAATAGTATATCTTTTGTTTAATGGTCATGAGATTTGAATTGTTGTTCTATTGGTACTTTGGTGAGCTTTTAACAGTTGTTTTATTGAGAATATTTTTGGATTTATTGATGAAATTTTCTTTGAGGGTAATTTTTTAGTTGCTAAGAGGCCTTGCACATTTGTAGGGTAAAATCTTTATAAGCGTGCGACATTGTCACGTGCCTATCTTTATGGTAGGGTTTAGACTGTGACACTTAATAAGCCATATGTTACACTAATCCCATAAATGCACACTATTATAATAATCTTAATGCAAATATCACAACATACTCCAATGGATTAAAAATAAAATTAGCCAAATAAATTTAATTAGATACGATGCTCACATTGTAACTTCCTATACTTGATTGATGAAAACAATTGTACAATTTCAATATATTTTCTAACAAAATCTGAAATTAATTGCAATGTTTCCAAGGTCATTTAAGCTACTATTTCATTCTTATATAGATTTAAAGAAGGAAGAAATGAGGATTGTACAAAATTAGCTATCACAATATTTCCAAGTCCATATAATTAAGCTACAATTTCATTCTTATAAAGATTCGAGGAAGGTAGAAAGGAGGTATGTTATTCTCGGTAAATGATAAGTGAACTATTTTAACTACCACACATCAGCTTGCTTGCATCTTCAAATACGTATTTTATTGGTTTTTTTTTTTCACCAACCAATTTAGTTCTATACTTCCTAATAATTTGTTATTTGTTTTTGGTATCTAATGATATATTATTATCTAATGGGATGTTTTCATAATAATTCTATGGTATTTGATTGAGCATAAAACTTTGATTTCTAGCTTCTACTTCTTCTTCTTCTTCTTCTTTTTTAACAATTCAATATTTAAGTGAAGAGATTTGAAGCCTAAACATCACCATTAGAAACATGGGTTCTTATTGAGTAATGCTAGATGTGCTCGAGGATTGAGGATGAAGTTAAAGAGTTGCAGTACTGATGTGGGGATATCACGAGTCCGAGAAGAGGGAGGGATGAGACAAAGGACTCTAAGGCGTTCCAAGTGGGAAGAAGGGTTTGAAGAGAGAGAATCAATGATAATAGGGGAAGTTTCTAGTTTGGAGTCGCCTGTTGCCTCCTCATCAAATGGTAGGCAATAGCTTTATCAGCTGCATTGATGAGGAAGTGACTTGAACAGTGTAGATCACAGCTAAGCAAACTTCTTCTACCACCTTCTTTAGATGTAAAAAGAGACAAGTGTCATGAGGAGAGATTTGTTAGGTAAAGATAGGAGGTCAAGATGTGAAGGAGGGAGGAGTATATAAGAGAATGAGGGTTGTCAGAGAAAATGATCGAGACTTAAGGATCAAGATATAGAAAAGAAGCAAGAAGAACACTAAGAGAAGAGAGTGAACAGTAACATTTTTTGTATAGCTTTGGCCTCCTTGGGCTAGCTTGTATTGAGAGTTTAGCTCATCTATTCAATAATATCATCCCTTTCTTCCTTATTTTCATCCTCAGGCAGAGCCCTCTCTTTTTATTTGTTTCCCTCTCTTACAAATTTATTATTTTGGGCCAAGGTTGAACTGAATCTGCCACTGTTCTAAGTGGGCTTGGGCCATCAGTTATTCTGGTCCTTACACTAGAGACGCAAACTTTCTTATAATTTTTTTTAGGCGTAAATACACTTTTGGTCCCTACATTTTGGGCCATTTCTCGATTTGGTCCCTAAATTGATTTTGCTCCTAAGTCAGTCCCTGAAATCAAAAAATCGATTCTATTTTGGTCCCTGCCGTCAGCCCACTAACAGAAAAATCCTACGTGGCTAATAGAGTGCATAAGTGGTATGTTAAATGCTAATGTGGCTAATAATTTAATAATAAAAATACCACATCAGCATCCATGTCAGCATTTAAATTAATAAAAAAAAAAAAGGCCAACTTAACTCCACGTAAGTTTCTACATTAAAAAACAATAATTTATCAGTTTAATCAAATAAAAAAGAGGAAAAACAAAATTAAAAATAAAATCAATTAAGATATGTGTTCATCTTGATCATAAACACATAAGAACCACAACCCAGAATATTCAAACACAAGAACAAAAGAATAGAATCCACAACCTAGAACCAACATGTATGTTCACACCGTATACTAAATTAAAAAAACCAAACCCCAACCCAACCCAGATCTCTCTCTCTCTCTCTCTCTCTCTCTCTCTCTCTCTCTGCCCATTACAATCTACATCATCGGCGGTGGCACGGCGGCATTAACATCGACATCGACGACTCCTCCGTGGACAACTCCTCTGCCGCTATTGCTCCTCCAACTCAAACCCATTCTCTGCCGCTACCCTAAACCGTTGGGTCTCAAAACCCAACTCAAACCCATCGACATCGGCGACTCCTCCGTGGCCAACTCCTCTGCCGCTACTGCTCCTCCAACTCAAACCCATTTTCTGCCGCTACCCTAAACCGTTGGGTCTCAAAAAATCCCTCCTTCTTCTTCTATTTCCAATTCCTTCACTCTCGGCGGGGTCATGGTGTTTGCTGTTTTGGGAAATGGGTTTGATTGGCGCGGTAGTGGTGGTGGTGGTAGTTTTGGGATTTGTTGGTTGGTGGTGGTGGCGGTGGTTTTGGGATCTGGGTTTGATTGTGGTAGTGGTGGTGTGGTTTTCGATTTGGTTTGATTGGTTTGATTTGCTGAAGATTTGGTTTGAGTTTTTGGGTTGCTGGGTTTGATTTGGGTGTTCTTGATTTGCTGGGTTTGAGTTCTTGATTTGCTGGAGATTTGAGTTCTTGGTTTCTTCATTATTCTTGTTAGTATTTAATTTAATTTTTGGGATAATTACAATTTGCCCACCTGTGGTTTGACCCGATTTCTATGTGCCTACATGTGGTTCAAAGTTTGACACTTTGCCCACCTGTGCTTGTCACCGTTACCCAGTCGTAACCCACCTCTCCACTCTCCGTTACTCTAACACAGAAATAAGCAAAAAACTCACTCCCACTCAGATCAAACACACTTAAAACTCACTCTCACTCCCAAAACTTTATTCGGCTTGCTCACCAAAAATCACACACTATCACTCCCAAAAATCAGTCACTCACTCACTCCCATTGTGCATGCAAACTGAGCCGAGGAAGACAACTCCTCTGTTCAGCTGTGGCAACAAGACTCACTTACTCCCATTGTGCAATGTGCTTCGCTGCACTTGAGGTTACTGGGATTTGATCGTGCATGCAAACCGAGCCGAGCCGAGGAAGATCAAGATTATTGCTTCTCTGTTCAACCATTGCAGGTAGATCAAAACCCTTTTTGCTTTTTTAATCTTTAAAATCTAGGGTTCTAAATTGGGTTTTAAAATTTCTTCTTCCAAAGTGGGTTTTATTTAAAATTCTTTCTTCCAAATTCGGTTCCTGCTTAACCATGGAACTAGTTAAGCAAAAACCCAAATTTTTTTTTGTTTTTACAGAGTCGAAGAAATTTCCGAGCAAAAATCCTTTTTTTTTTTTTTTTTTTTTTTTTTTTTTTTTTTTTCCATTTTCCTCGAATTAATACATTGAGTCTATCAAAAATAAAACTATGAGTTGTTTTATAGATTAATTTGTCAGTACAATGGACCCCTAGAATAGGATTGTTAAAGGAAAACGACAGAACATAATGAAGTCTTGAACAGAAAGCTCTGTTGAATCGAATATTGTATT
>NW_027069638.1:657688-708636 GCF_002906115.3 Quercus suber
AGATCCTCGGTCGCCTTTTTTAGGTCGGCCTCAGATCTCTTGAGGGTACTAGCAGCTTTCAAGAACTTGTCACGCTCTTGCGCTAAGGCACTGCTCTGGCCATCGACCTCCTCATCTAACCTGAAAAGAGCCTGGATAGCCTGCCAATAAAAACAAGTAACTCCGTAAAGAGAAAGGAGAGTACTAAGCGACAAAGTTCGAATAAAGTAAATAGGTACTAAAGGACCCACCATGCCTAGATATTTCTTAAGGTCAAGGACAACCTCTGACCCACTCATATTTCTTAGCTCGGCCATGTCAGTGGGAAGAAGAAGAGACTTCCCCAGGGCATCGGCTACGAGAGCCCCCTCAGCTCATTGAGATTCCCGTATCGATGCGTTATCCATCAGGGGCTGATCATGGAGCATGGCAGCAGGCAGCCAGGCTTGAGCCTCGGATTGCTGGATGATCTTCCTACCTTTCCGTTGACCACCGAGTTTCAGTTGCTTTGGAGGAATGCGAAATCCACCCTCCTCGGGCCGGGAATGGGATTTGCTCCCATCCATTGGCTCCTTACCCTTGGAAAGTCTCTTCCTTTTTAGGTCATAAGACTCGGTCTGAGGGTCTGATACTGTGGGGACAGAGGATGATCTGGTTTGCACAGTTAAAATCTGGGGCGGAGGTGTTGGGGGTTGGGACTGCGACTCTTCCGGTGCACCCTTCTTGGAACCGCCTTCAAGCAGGTCAAGAAGATTGGTTTGGGGCTGCCTTTTTAAACCCATCTCAGCCTGAGTACCAACTCCTAGGGACCGGAGATCGGCTTCGGACAGATGAGGGTCTCCTAGATCACCAGAGGGATCCTCAGACTGATCAGCTAGGTTGAACACACTATATTCGTCCTCAGAAGAGCTCAGTTCAACCACCTCCCCTGCCTTCTTAGATAGTCCTTCCTCGGCCACCGTTACTTGTTGGGATGAGGAGGGACCTGCTAGCGGAATACCTTTAGGTATGTGAGACCCCTCGGAAAATATAAAACCGTCCTCCACCACGGTAATCTGCGTAAGCCGAGGATCACAAGCTCTAATTACGTGCTTCGGGACTGGGAATGATTTCTGAGCTGGGTCGCACCCGAGGATTTTGTAAGCAGCTCTGACCTGATTATCAGTTTCGTTCAGGAAAAGTTCTGACCTAAGAACGGTTTCCAAATCCGCTTTGTTAACCAGGTGGAAATGACGTGCAAAGGCGTGCGGATCTGCGAAAAGAAAAGTGAAACCCCTATGGTTAATCAACCAAAGCGGATATACAGTTATAAAAATAAAAATACTAAAACCTAGATTGTCTCCTACTTCGGATACCCTACCTGGCTCCCCTTCTACTGTTGGGCAATGAAAACCGTTGTGCCACTCCCCCGACACTATGAGGAAATCTTGAGTCAACCCTTTATTGGAATCAGGAAGACACTGGATTAGTCGGACCCTATCGTCCCTCGTCTTCATATAGTACGTCTTACCCCTCAGGTGATGAAGGTTGTAACACCAGTTCACATCGTGGTGAGTCAGTCTCAGCCCCATTTTCTCATTCAAGGTATCTACACACCCTAATATCCTAAATATATTCACGGCGCACTAGGTAGGAGCCAAGCGGAAATGCCTAAGGTAATTAAGAGTCACTAGCCTCATAGGGATTCTCATCCCTCTCTCTACGAAAGCGACTATCAGGATCACGACTTCACCCTCTCTCCTCTTAATGTACCACTCCCCTTCTTCATAGTATTTCAAACTCACATCATTAGGTATCCCATAGTCAACAATGAATTTGCTCATCATCTCGTCGGACTCAACCAACTTCTTAAACTTACCCATCCCCCAAGGACGACTAAAGATTCCAAAAGAAGAAAAGAAAGAATAGAATCAAGGAAAATTTGGGGCCACTGGAAGAAGAAGACTTACAGAAATATGACGATTCTCTTCAGGTAGTGTGCAAGTTGAACCAGATTCAAATCATACGCATCAATGGTTATAAGTGCGAAAATGAGGAAACCAGGCGGTTCAAACCGATACTTATACTCCTTCTTAGGTTCCCCAAATGTAACCGCCTGCCCATAAAAGCAGGAGATCCCCACCGAACAATTACCATCACACCGTTAAAAGTGGGAAACGTGGTGCCGCCAAAATTTAATGTGGGCACATACTGAGTCTTGAGACGCCAAAACGTATATCGGGCAGTCGAAAAGCCGCCAGCATTAGCATGAACCGAAGTAGGGCGATTCATCTAGAGGGCCCGCAGGTATCAAAACCCTCCTCCCCGTCCGAGAGAACGTGTAGCAAGGTTTTGAGGGGCTATTATGGGGCCCGTGGGCCTGATAGCCTCAGCCCATCGTGTAGTAGGCCCAAGGCCCACGCCGAGGAGGAATGACCATTCGAGGCTAAATTAGGGAAAGCCTCTTTTTCAGGATCCATGCCGAGGACCTCTTCGTCCTCGACATACTAAGGATAATTTTGGGAAAGGTCAGACCCAGAGCAAGCTGTCACCCTCACACTTAATGCATTCACCTAACCCCTCTGGCCGCATTAATGGGGATATAACCCTTTAGCAGGGCGACGTTGATCAGAGTGAACCACTTGAGTGCTGATAAGGCCTCTGATGGGACGGACGGTCAGAAGAAAGGCAGATGGATGATCAACAGATGGAGGAACGAGATAGGATAATGAAAACTATATAAGAGGAGCGAGTAAAGTAAGAAAGAGAGGGGGGAAAAAAAGAAAGAATAAAATGAGCTCCTCGGCCATGGGCCGAGGAGCACCCCCCAGTTGTAAATAGTTCTAAGTATTTCTTTTATAAAAGGAGAGAGTTCATGCTTGGTGAACGACAGTCAGCGCCTAAACCTTCAATCCATTCTCTACAAATTTATTGTCTGGGGCTTGTTGGGCTGAAAATCCAAATTGGGTCCCTACACTAAAGATTATAATTTTTTAAAGAAAAATTATTGAAATATTTTTTTATCCATCGATCAATAGTTGGGGGTGAGGCAATTTAAATAATGGATGCTTCCGATGGAAACATCAAGTGCCAACCAATTGAACAATAAGGCTCTTGATGAAAATTATTGAAATATTGGAGGAAACTAATAAGAAGTGTCAAACAAACTTCTTAATGAGAATACCCTTTGTGTGGTTTTCGATGTCACATAAATTCTAAAAATGTCATCAAAGTTTTCAAATCTAGTCCGAATGGGTTAACCGTGAACCAAATTGAAATCCGATTTTTTAATCATGTAGAATCGAATTTCAAAGAAATTTTGTGAATCACTTGACTCATAGTTGGACTGTACGGTTCAGGCAAAACCGGTAGGGTTTAATCACCTCATGAAAATTATTAAAATATTGGAGAAAACTAATAACAAGTGCGACACAAACTTCATGAATAAGGTGCACATATTAGCTGATGTACCTTGGTTGATAAATTGGAAATGTACCTTGGTTGAAAAAAAGAAAAAAGAAAAATGATTTCTGATGTCAAATGAATTTTGAAGATATTTGCAAGGTTTTCAGATTTAGACTAGCCGGTTCGACCAGATTAACCATAAACCAGATTGAAATCCAATTTTTAATCATGCTAAATTGGGTTTCAAAGAAATTTTGTGAACCACTTGACCCGCAACTGGATCATATGGTTCGAGCAAAATTGATTGGGTTTAATCACTTAAAGAAAATTATTGAAATATTGAATGAACCTAATAACAAGTGCCACACAAACTTCTTGAATAAGGTGCACATATCTAAGTTAAAGCCTAACTTTAAGGTCATGCTTGCGTGTTGATGCTCTTAAATGGAAACTAAATATATTTGAAGCAAGTTTTTTTTTTTTTTTGAGGAAATATAACCATGCAAGCTCAAAACCCAAGTTCAATAACCCACGGTGGCACCCAAGCGCATGCACGATCAAAACCCACCCACGATCAAAACCCAGTTCCATTGGAAAGTTTGCGAATCGAAGCCCATTGCTGAACAGAGGAGGAGCAACTGTTAGCAACTTGCTTCCTCGGCTTGGATCTGAAATTAAGAGTTTCAAACGATGCTTGTTGTAGGAGTGAGTAAGTTTTGAGAGTTTTGGGAGTGAGAGTGAGTTCTAGGAGTGATAACTAGTTTTGATCCGTTTTGGAATGTTTTTTTTTACTTATTTGGTGTTAGAGTAACGAAGAGTGGAGAGGTGGGTTACGGCTGGGTAACGGTGACAAGCACAGGTGGGCAAAGTGTCAAACTTTGAACCACAGGTAGGCACATAGAAATCGGGTCAAACCACAGGTGGGAAAATTGTAATTATCCCTTAATTTTTTCTTCTTGTTTTCATTTATGTCCTAGTGATTTGGGTTTGAGTTCTTGGCTGGGTTTGATTTGGGAGTTCTTGATTTGCTGGTTTAAGTTCTTGATTTGCTGGGTTTGAGTTCTTGGTTTCTTCGTTCTTCCTATTAGGATTTAATTTAATTTAATTTTTCTTGTTTTCAAATATTTGTTTTTAATTGTTTTTTTAATATTTTAATCAGATTAGTGTTTATTTTTAATTTGTTCTGACTTAGCATTTTTTATTAATTTAAATGCTAACATGGATGCTGACGTGGTATTTTTATTATTAAATTATTAGCCACGTCAGCATTTAACATGCCACTTATGCACTCTGTTAGCCACGTAGGATTTTTCTGTTAGTGAGCTGACGGCAGGGACCAAAATAGAATCGATTTTCTGATTTCAGGGACTGACTTAGGAGCAAAATCAGTTTATAGACCAAATCGAGAAATGGCCCAAAATGTAGGGACCAAAAGTGTATTTATGCCTTTTTTTTATAAATTGTTGATGTTGTGAGTGGTTATTGGTAAATGAAAAGTGACATTAGTGGTGGGCCTAGATGACAACTAGTAAGAAGTTAGCCACATCAACAATTTGTAAAAATGTTATGAAATTGTTTGTAGGTGTAGCATTACTTGTTCTTATTAAGCACTCTTAGCTATATATTAATTATTTACGTATCATGAAATTTTGAAGTTATTTTTCTAAGGTTTATAAGAGAAAATTTTATATATATATATATAACAAACTTCTTAATGAGAATACCCTTTGTGTGTTTCGATGTCACATAAATTCTAAAAATGTCATCAAAGTTTCAAATCTAGTCCGAATGGGTTAACCGTGAACCAAATTGAAATCCGATTTTTTAATCATTTAGAATCGAATTTCAAAGAAATTTTGTGAATCACTTGACTCATAGTTGGACTGTATGGTTCAGGCAAAACCGGTAGGGTTTAATCACCTCATGAAAATTATTAAAATATTGGAGAAAACTAATAACAAGTGCGACACAAACTTCATGAATAAGGTGCACATATTAGCTGATGTACCTTGGTTGATAAATTGGAAATGTCCTGGTTGAAAAAAAAAAAAAAATGATTTCTGATGTCAAATGAATTTTGAAGATATTTGCAAGGTTTTCAGATTTAGACTAGCCGGTTCGACCAGATTAACCATAAACCAGATTGAAATCCAATTTTTAATCATGCTAAATTGGGTTTCAAAGAAATTTTGTGAACCACTTGACCCGCAACTGGATCATATGGTTCGAGCAAAATTGATTGGGTTTAATCACTTAAAGAAAATTATTGAAATATTGAATGAACCTAATAACAAGTGCCACACAAACTTCTTGAATAAGGTGCACATATCTAAGTTAAAGCCTAACTTTAAGGTCATGCTTGCGTGTTGATGCTCTTAAATGGAAACTAAATATATTTGAAGCAAGTTTTTTTTTTTTTTTGAGGAAATATTTGAAGTAAAATTAATAGAATTACATACTACTAAATTAAATAAACTTTAGTTGCTACTTTTATTTTATATTATAACTAGTATTTATAATATTTTATTATATTATATATTTTGATTAGCTATCTCTAAAAGTGAATATATAGAGTAAATTCATACTTTTATATATCAAAAATTAATTTTAACTTTTTATGTTTTTTTTTTTATGTTTTATTATTTTATGAGTAAATTACAAATGTAGTATTTATCATTCACATCATATTTTAATTTGGTTCCCAACATTTTTAGTGTTGTCTCAATTTAGTCCATTCCATTATCCTTTGAAAGAAAAAAGTTAATGTGTCAAATGGAACAATAAAAAATTATTTTTTATATCACATCATATGCCAACTATACCGCCATGTCAATTAAAAATAAATAAATAAACTCAAATTAAAATTGAGGCATATGACCACAAAAATCCCTAACTCATCTCCCCCCAAAAATCCCCAAACCATCTGACTAGAACCTCATAGACCTCCCAAGTCCTGATGAACTAATGGCTTGTTTGGATGGAGGGGAAGTGGAGGGGAATAGAGTAGAGTTGGTTAAAAATAAGTTAATTTTGTGTTAAATCTACTCTATTCCCCATCACTCTCCCTCAATCCAAACGGACCATAAATCCAGACGGGCTACTTCCAAAGAATTCCGCAAAAAATTCCTTTGCATTCCTAGGGTTAAACCTATTCACATAAAGAAAGATTGAAGATATTCATATAAAGAAAGGAAGAGCTAAGAGAGGTAATGTTAATTTATGCCTATGTAAACATTGAAGCATATTTTCCTTTGGCTGACCAAACTATTGAATAAAGTACATGGTAACAAATTTCTGACCCTTTTGCGCATATGCAATCATGTGCACACCAAACACATGTATATACCAGAAAATTAAAGCAACTTCAATTGTAGACAATACCAAATAGGTAATCAAGTACTATTATTACAATGCAACTGTCTGAGATAAAGATTCTAGTTATTAAGGTTGATGATTCTTAAACTTTTTCCTTGACTTCTCTAGCCTAAATTCCCTATTTGCTTCCAATGAGTGATTTCCCACATTTATTTATTTTAATAAATGTCTACAACCCATTACTGTAAAACTCACATTCCTATGCTTATAGTTGTCAAAATGTGAATCGTATCATAAATCGATTTTTTATTTTTTTGTATTGTGTATTATATAATATACAAACACTAAATAAAATTATTAAAAAATGATTGATATACATATATAAAATAGTATGTTCATTATAAATTTTGAAATATATTGAACAAATGACCAATTTAATCATTAATTATGTAATAATATTTAACAAAGCTAACTAAATAATTTAAATTAACATATGTTTATAAACATTCAAATTGATTAAACAAAAAAGTGATAATACAGGATATATGAGCCAAAATAATAATTTATTTTCATAATTAATCTTAATCAATTTTATCTAGGTCAATATTATCATCATGTTCATCATCTTAAAAATTATTTTTTTCATTGACATTTTTTTCATCTTCTCAGTCTTTTTTTTTTTAATTCTAATAATTTTTTCTTTATATTTTTTCTTGGCATTTTAGCTCTTAGACTGATAACACAATAAAAAATAATTATATTTTAATTTAATACATTATTCATAGGTTATTATTATTATTATTATTATTATTATTATTATTATTATTATTATTATTATTTTGGCAAATATAAAAGTGAAGTATCAAGTGCTTGTGCTTGTGCCTTCAAACTGATGCCAATTTGGTACGACTGTAGAATATACTAAATTTGTTCAAATTTTGGTTGGTTAAGTTTTTTCCTCAGGTACCTTAATTCTGAAGGTTGAGCCACAATCTGGATAATTTTGTTTATTGTGGGTACACGTTGTCTCCTGCAAGTGGTTTAAGTTGGTGGAAAATTGGAAATACTTTAGGCAGTGTTACTGTATGCTTGTGAACAAGAGAATATTTAGGGTGTTAGTTTTTAGAGCAGACTTTGAGATTATGTTGTCTGGATGACATTTTCTTTGTAAATCTCATTTTATTTTGGATCTGGTTATTAGATATGAATTAAATATAATCTTTTTGCAGCCTCTGTGGTGACTGAGGCATCATATGGTAGATCAATAGATGGGAATATCATAATTGTTTCTATATTCTAGAATATTGTGAAATACTGATTTAATTGTTTCTGTTATAGCCGGACCAATAATCCCAACTCTGAAGAATAGGAACTGATATGGATAATCATGTTTTTATGCAGCATGAGTAATTGTGTTTTAGGGTAATGAAGTTGGCATACGATAAATTTGCCTTTTTTTTGGGTTCTGATGGGGCATAGGAATGTGAGTTTTGCTGATGGAGTTGGCATATGTTAATTGCTGAGGTTTTTCACTGTTCTGATGGGCATAGGCATAGTTGTTAATATTGTACAGGCGCAATTCGTATGGTGTACAAATAGTTCTGCAGCATGGTTTTGAAAATTGGACCGGAAACTGGTCATGGGATTACCGGTCGGATATTTCCTTTTAACTTATCTTTATAAAATGGGTGATAGCCGACTTTTTTTCTTCGCTGCTTGAAGTCCAAGCCCTCAATCTCATTCATTGGACTCCATTCTTTCGTTGCAAACAACTCATTATCACAAGATCTGTCTTTAAATTTGGTTGGATGGGAGTTAATATATCTGATTTGATTTGAAGAAGAGATACTGAGGGAGGAGAAAGAGAAACGGAGAGTGAGAGTTTTTTATTTTTTGAGAAATTGAAAATAAAGACCTGAAAGAAAGACTAGGTGGGTAACTAGGGAAGAACGCCTAATGGTGGGCTCGATGGACTTTGGGAAGTGGGTGGGTTTTAAAAAAATATACTATTAAATAAGCCTAAGTTCTCTTGGTACTTGGTTGCCATGTAGGACAGTGTACTTGTTTTTTTTTTTTTTTTTTTTTTTTTAAATAAAAATAAAAAACCTCTGAACTTTAAGGTTTTTTATTTAATTTATTAAAGGCTTAACTTTTTTTTTTTGAAAAGAAAAGGTTCTCTCAGTTTAAATTTTTAAGAATTACTTTTTAATTATAATTGCACATAATTTTTTTGAAATTTTGTATATTTTATATTTGTTAAACATTTGAAATAATACTGTTCTTTGAAAATTGGTAATTTCATATGTTTCTTTAATTTATTTTTGTATTAAATTAATTATTAAAATTACTATGACATCATCATAGCTCAACCTCTCTCAAAAACTATGAGTCTCTATCTTTTTCAGTTTCTTAAATGGTTTGGGTTTTAAACTATGACCATAAGTACTCATGAATGTCTGATACATAGGTGCATATCTTATCATAGAAGCATACGATATATAAACATGTGAGTTTAAAATGATTTTTTGAATAAAATTTTTGGTTTTATATGATATAAACAAGTTGCTAAAATTTTTTTAACACAAAATTATTTGGAAACTTAATTGAATCTAATAAAATAACATGTATGTGAGTTCTTTCCACCTCTTCTCTTTCTCCTACAAAATTTGTGTTGTGCACTTGATACTTCACTTTTATATTTGCCAAAATAATAATAATAATAATAATAATAATAATAATAATAATAATAATAATAATAACCTATGAATAATGTATTAAATTAAAATATAATTATTTTTTATTGTGTTATCAGTCTAAGAGCTAAAATGCCAAGAAAAAATATAAAGAAANAGTTGCATTGTCCAACGAAGTACAAATAATGTTATATTTTTCCAGAATATTTAAATTCAAAATAGTTGTGTGGGGCCCGTGGGCCTGGTAGCCTCGGCCCACCTTGCATTCGGCCCATGGCCCATGCCAAGAAGGAATGATCTTCCGAGGATGGCGTATGAAGACTTAAGCTTTTTTGGATCCACGCCGAGGACATCCCTGTCCTCGGCGTACCGAGGCTAATTTCAGGAAGGGGAGCGGGCCAAGAACAGGTTGTCACCTCCGCACTAAATGCACTCACCTAACCCCATGGCCGCATTAATGGGGATGTAAGCCCTAGACAGGATAACATTGGTCCTTGTGAACCACTCGAGTACTAATAAGGTCTCTGATGGGACGGACAGTCAGAGGGAAGACAAGTGAATGGTCGACAGATGGAAGAAAGAGATAGGAGGAAGAGGACTATATAAGAAGGGCAAGCAAAGCAGTTAAGGGGGACTCCTCGGACAGGGGCTGAGGAGCTACCATTAGCACTAAGTTGGCTTCATCCTCCTTCATGGAGAAAAGGTTCTGGGTGTAAGGTTGTTAGTCGGTTAGAGCCTAATTCTTCATCTCACTCTCTAGAAATGTATTGTTGGGGCCTATCTAAATTGAGTCCCTACAAGTTGCATTGTAAAACACCACTTTTTATTTTTTTAATAATTTGATAGCATAATAGGAAAGTAGGATTTAAAACTTGATTCTCTTAATAAATGACACCCAATTAAATCAATTATATCATTGATTTATAAAACTCATGGCCAATAATGAAAACCATTTTGGTTTGGAGATTGTCATTATCATATATATATATATATATATAAGGACAAATTTTAGTTACAAAATTGGTTGTAACCTAAGATTACAATCGTACTTAATATCTTTTTATTTGAGGTGAATTTTGACAAATACACCATTTGATTATATCTTCTTCTTATATCTTCCATACTTGCAAAATTTTCTAGAAAATTAAAGATCAATAGATATGTCATTAATAAATTTTTTAAATTACAATTTTTTGTAGTTTAAAATTATATATAAAATATTAGCTTATAAATCACATAGTAAATAATATCTGATTAACACGAAATTTGACATATGTATTAAGAGTGTAAATAACATGCAATTCAATAGTTAGATTTTCAAAATATACAGTAATTTTTATTTTATCGAGTAAGGTTATAAGCAAGTTTGTAGCATTTGTAGCTAAACTTTGTCCTATATATATATACGTATATATATATATATATATAGAGAGAGAGAGAGAGAGAGAGAGAGAGACTAGTGTCTAGCGGCTAATTCTAATGGACATGTTGAGATGCGAACACATGTTCGTATTCTAGTGTGTCCAGTGAAACTGACTACTAGCCACAAGCCCTCTCTTTCTCTCTTTCTATATATATATTATTAGTCAAACACAAATATTAATAATTCGTAAATAGTGTTTAACATTTTAAATCAATATAGTGAATATACCAACCAATGTGTCAATCTCTCACTCAACATGGTAACTAAAATCTCAAACCCAATAAAAAATAATACATTTGTTCATAACTAAAGGGGGAAAAAAACAAATTATTCAAATAAAAAAGGGAAAAAAACAAAGAAAAAAAAAACTAAAAAAGTGGCAAAGAATTCTCAGTTGTCCATACCTTTACGGACACAAATGTCCTACAGTCTCCAACGAAATTGCTAGGAAACCCTGATGTCAGAATCTAGGCCCCAAAACCAAAAAGCAAGAAAGGTCCATTCCACATTAGAATTAGCCGCTAGACACTAGTCTCTCTCTCTCTCTCTCTCTCTCTCTCTCTCTCTCTATATATATATATATATATATATATACGTATATATATATAGGACAAAGTTTAGCTACAAATGCTACAAACTTGCTTATAACCTTACTCGATAAAATAAAAATTACTGTATATTTTGAAAATCTAACTATTGAATTACATGTTATTTACACTCTTAATACATATGTCAAATTTCGTGTTAATCAGATATTATTTACTATGTGATTTATAAGCTAATATTTTATATATAATTTTAAACTACAAAAAATTGTAATTTAAAAAATTTATTAATGACATATCTATTGATCTTTAATTTTCTAGAAAATTTTGCAAGTATGGAAGATATAAGAAGAAGATATAATCAAATGGTGTATTTGTCAAAATTCACCTCAAATAAAAAGATATTAAGTACGATTGTAATCTTAGGTTACAACCAATTTTGTAACTAAAATTTGTCCTTATATATATATATATATATATGATAATGACAATCTCCAAACCAAAATGGTTTTCATTATTGGCCATGAGTTTTATAAATCAATGATATAATTGATTTAATTGGGTGTCATTTATTAAGAGAATCAAGTTTTAAATCCTACTTTCCTATTATGCTATCAAATTATTAAAAAAATAAAAAGTGGTGTTTTACAATGCAACTTGTAGGGACTCAATTTAGATAGGCCCCAACAATACATTTCTAGAGAGTGAGATGAAGAATTAGGCTCTAACCGACTAACAACCTTACACCCAGAACCTTTTCTCCATGAAGGAGGATGAAGCCAACTTAGTGCTAATGGTAGCTCCTCAGCCCCTGTCCGAGGAGTCCCCCTTAACTGCTTTGCTTGCCCTTCTTATATAGTCCTCTTCCTCCTATCTCTTTCTTCCATCTGTCGACCATTCACTTGTCTTCCCTCTGACTGTCCGTCCCATCAGAGACCTTATTAGTACTCGAGTGGTTCACAAGGACCAATGTTATCCTGTCTAGGGCTTACATCCCCATTAATGCGGCCATGGGGTTAGGTGAGTGCATTTAGTGCGGAGGTGACAACCTGTTCTTGGCCCGCTCCCCTTCCTGAAATTAGCCTCGGTACGCCGAGGACAGGGATGTCCTCGGCGTGGATCCAAAAAAGCTTAAGTCTTCATACGCCATCCTCGGAAGATCATTCCTTCTTGGCATGGGCCATGGGCCGAATGCAAGGTGGGCCGAGGCTACCAGGCCCACGGGCCCCACACAACTATTTTGAATTTAAATATTCTGGAAAAATATAACATTATTTGTACTTCGTTGGACAATGCAACTATTTTGAATTTAAATATTCTGGAAAAATATAACATTATTTGTACTTCGTTGGACAATGCAACTATTTTGAATTTAATTTATAAACATGATGTATTGTACTTAAGCTTTGTCTTTTTTAAACACACAACAAAATAATTATTAAAATAATTATTTATTATATTGTTCATGTATGACCAATCACATTTTTGTAATGTCAATTTGTTTTAATAAAATTGATAGTACCTTCAACATTTTTCTTCGATAAGAATTTTATAACTCAATAGCACAACATGATATCCTTTATTAGAATAATCAAATTAGAATCCTCATTCCTTACCATCCATTAAACTATCAACACATGTTTTAGAAACCAAAATCGTAACTTGGCACACGCTTGTTTTCTTCTTCTGTTTTATGGGTTTTACAAATGATGGATCTTCATTCATATTAGGTTGGAAGGTTGCTATCGGTGCTGGCTCCAGACCTAGGCCACTTAGGTCTCCACTTGTCCCAAAATAATTTTAAAGGTTTTTAAAGCCCCCCTTAAACAAACTAAAGGCCCCAAAATTGTACCCAACAAAAAATCCCAAAATTGTAGAATGATAATTAAAATCCCCCAAAATATTTTTCCATCTTCAAGAAAGCCAAAATATTAAGCTAATAGAAATCCAACAAAATTAAAATCCTAAATTGTTTATTAAAAAATTGTTATGAGTTTATTATGAATGTGTTGAATTATCGTTTAAAATTAATTTCCCTAACAACATGTAAAAGATATTACCATAAAAATATGTAAAAAAATATTAATAAAAAGGAATAAGAACCGTTTTTAAACAAAAAAAAAAAAAAAGGTAAATTGCAAATTACACTCCTAAAGTTTGAGGATGACTGAATTTTACACCTTGAAATTTTAGAATTTGAATTTTACTCCCTGAAGTTTGGTGATGTTTGGATTTTTCACCTTGACATTTCAAAATTTAGATTTTACCCCTATATTTTAGAAGTGTTTGGATTTTACTCTCTAAAGTTTCAAAATTTGGGAGTGTAAAATCCAAACAACCCTAAACTTTAGAAAGTAAAATCTAAGTTCTAAAATGTCAGAGTGTAAAATCCAAATACCCCAAACTTCAGGGGTTGAAATCCAAATTTTAAAATTTCAGAGTGTAAAATCCAATCATCCCTAAATTTTAAGGATGTAATTTGCAATTTACCAAAAATATATGCAAAAGTTGAATAACTAATATTTAACATATTAAGAAAATCACAAGCATTTATCGCGTAAGGCCCCAAAGTTGAAAACTAGTGAAGTTGCTTGGGCTGAAATCTTGATCAATTATGTTCAAAATTGTTAAACAAGAGAGTTTGATAATCATACTAGGGTCTTGGAATTTTTGAGCTTAGCTTGCGTGGGCTCATTGCCATTCTAGAACTTTGTGGGTACAAAAGTTAGTTGGAGCTTAGCTTTAAAACAAATTCTATTTGGGATTTGTTAACGACTAACGTCAGTACATGAAACTCAAGTGTTTTATTTATTTTTTATTTTATTTTAATGTAATTTCCTAAGTTGGAACACACTCAAATTTATATAAGGAAGCTTAACCAACTATAATAAAGGTGCCAAATCTCACCAAACGAAACCAACTCACACAAAACCATGAGTCCATGACAAGAATGTTCGCCTAATATAATAATGAATAATCCTTTGTTAGAGTAACAGTTCAATATTCAATAATCGAAAGTGGGCTAATTTGAAAATTAATATATTTTAATAATAATATTTACTTAAATTAATGTTATTTTGAAGTTATTTGAGAATCTAGTCTCTTTTTTTCCTCCTTAAAATATGATTTCACTAAAGATACCACGATTTTCACTTGAAATTGTTCTTTGAAACCACCATTTTAGCCCTTAAAATCGATTATAAAAATAAAAAAAAAACTAGTTTTCTAAATAACTTTTAAAAATAGTACTAATTCAATAAATTATTAGAGAATGATATTATTTTGAAAATTTTGCGAAAAGAAAGAGGATGCTTCGAACTACGGCAAAGACAAAAAATTATGATTCTTTTGTCATTCTCAATTCCCACAACCCACAAGTGTCAAGTGTCAACTACCCTCTCTCACTGACTTCCACTATAGGTCCCACTGCCCTCTGAGGTGGCTTCCACGAAACCACAAAATAAAATATGGGGCCACGCTTTCGATAACAGTATAATACTAATAAAAAGGTTGAACTAAAAGACAAGTCTATTGGCAAAAATATAAAAAAATAAAAACTAGAAGACAAGTCATGATAGGAGGATCACTTTGGAAAATGTTCGAAAGGCATTCATTTCTTGTTTAGTGAAAGAAAGATGACACTTCTCTTCCTAATCATTGATCCAAAATATTTTTTTTTTTTACTTCATTAGTTTCAGAATAACACTTCTATTTCATTTAATCTTCATTGGGGATAATGTTCTTCAGTCCCAAACGTGCACATCATCCAATCAATCCTAAAAGTTGTTTTTAAAAAAATCTCATTGATCTTCCAACAACTAATCAATAAGATGATACTGCTTCCTAAAATGGGAAAAATGTATACATTTTATAAGAATAATCATTTCGATCGAGGGTGTTGATAATTGAGATAGATTACTAGATTGCAAATACTTAGGGAGTGAGACCTCAAATGAAAGGTGCCACAACATAATGTTCCTCTAGGCTCTAGTATAGTTTCCTCTTCATTTTTCACTCCTTGGTAAATCAAGGAGGTTAAGGTATTTGGCCGGAAACTTAGGCCAAGGGGCTATGGCTATTCTTGCCAGCTTCTTCACAACCATCTGATCACTTAATTTGTATCAAGTTTCTCAGTTTTTATAAACTATCAGTTGCTACAGAGAACAGTTCAAAACTGAATGACACTAACATTACAATTGATATACAATGTGGTTGCTTGCTGTGATACAAACATACAATGCAACCATGCATTGTGAGAGGAGCAGAGATTTAGAGACAAGAATGAAGCCCCTATGCTTCTCAAGTACATAATTACAGAAGAACACATTCCATTGTACCTCATTTTATTGTGCCTCAGAAATGTAGATCAAATTTTCCTCAATGCATGGTGACCCATAGATAGAATGGAAGACAGAATGCTGGTTTAGGCCATCTCAGCTGGGGTTAAGGCAGATTACATGATTTGATCTTTATCATTTACTTGTCCCTGCTGTCTTCCTGATATTAATTGGAAGGATCAAACAGAAAGGACTTCACTTGACAGATGACTTTAGAAATGGATTTGAGGGACGATGAGATTGTACTTGATTCTCCCCTACTTTCTTTACCTCCTGCTTGTTTGATGACTTTATAAATTGATTAGATGGGCGATCTGTTTGTATCTGAGACATTTCTCCTATCTTCCTTGCTTCCCCTGCATTTTTTACCTCATCCACCTTCTGTTCCTTGTCAATGTCATCTAGTAATGTAGTTTGGTTCTGTTCTGTTTTCTTTATTCCACCTTTAGCACCCTCTTGTGATTTGGCCTTCTTAGTAAACAGAGGAGCAGTCAATTTTGGTGAAGATGATGATATTACAGTTTCTGATGTTTTACTTGTTTCAGAAGAAACTAAGCTCTTGCTGACTGAAACATTAGCCACGACAGGTGCATCACCACTTGAGCTTGGGCGAGTGGTTTGCTTCATCCCTGTAGCTTCATTAATCAATCTTTCCTGTTAAAAACATAGAGGCATAAGACAAAGTGAAGATGAAAACAGATTGTGTCCAATTTGATTGACTAGTGAAAAGTTGTACACCCCTCTTTGGACAACGAAGGCTTACCTCCAACACACTATTGAACCGTTCAGCCAAGTTAGGAAGCTTCAGTGCAGTAACAAGCTTGATTGCACCCTTCACAGATTTTTCCAATGATAAAAGCTTCACAAGTTCAATAGCCCTCACAAGCTTATCACCTGATACCACCACAATTACGATTAGGATCATTCAATTTCTTCATTTTTTAGAATATATATTAGACAAATGGGAAAAGAGGGTAGGAGATAATAATAATAATATGACTCACCATTGCAGCAGGATGCAATAAGCCGCAAGATGCACCTATCTTGAGCTGCTTCAGTATTGAAAGCCTCATCATCAAGTGAAGTTGTGTCCAACCCAGCACCAGCCATTTCTTCCATTCTCTTTTGAATCTGAGAGAAACATAATTCTAAAAGCCTCAGCCTCTGAACAGAATTAATGGAAGATTTTTCATAACCTTTTGTATAGAGAAAAAATTGAAGCAACCCAATCATCCAGAATATTAAGCAAACAGTAATGTTCTCAATTACAACACATTAATCAAATTAACAATTAAAACTGGCTAGCTGATAGTTCATACAAATTTATGAAAGTAGGCTGTTAAGTACGAAGGAGGAGAAAGGACCAACCTGTAAGAGATGCATGTTGTTTAGTATAAACTCATTCTCAAGAGCTTCAGCTCCAAGGTCCGAGGATGCCACAGGAAATGAAAGATTTAGCAAGGTGAGAACTGGTTTGGGCATCACCTAAAAAGAGGGAGAAAGTCAAGCAATAATTGAAAAAAATATAAAGCAGAAATAGAAGTCATGAGCTATCCTACCTGTGGGAATAAGTCTGGTTTTTTACAAACAATACAAAACAGCTTGCTTGCGTTCAACCCAACCACCCAATAGTTTTCATCCGACTTCTCTTTACTAGCACTGCATAGCAGATCTTTATTAAAGAACGTTCTGGGCAAGGAGGTTGTAACGTATAAGAGAAAAAATTTATTTAGAGAACAATTCTATATTCTTAGAATAAACTTGAACCTGAAGAGTGGGAGCCAACTGCCGCCATATTGGCTGGTATACACTCTCAGCACACCCTACAAATTTACAAACTCAGATTTAACATCAAGAAGCAACCTGCAGGATGTAGAAGTTATATCACTTCAGAAAAGAGCTGAGACTACCTTAGAATCATAGGAGCTTAATTGGCCTTCTTCACTAAACCCAAACCATGCTAGATGTGAACCAGGGGTTAATGGAAGACGTCCTTTGAGAGACTGGGTTCCAGTAGATATGTTGAATACTGTAAACTCCAACATCTGCAAGTTACAAAAGGGTTTACATTTCATAAGAGCGAGTAGCAAATATTATGATATAAATTCAAACAATCAACCCTCACAGTCTTCAGCCAGCAGATGGTTATTTTATCCAGAAGACTTTGAAAACCAATATCACCATGGACTCCAGGATTATTGGTTATGGATTTTGTAAATGAAATTGTTCTAATATATACAAAGATAAATCCAGGGTTGAGCCTTGGACCCATCATCACCCTGGAAAAAAGAACGGAAAGTCGAAACAAGACCTGATCATTTGAGGGAAGACAGTCACAAGCATGAGTGACAATTGCAAGTTCATCCTTGAAGCCTGATGCGGTAACCACTGGCCCATTAAGGGAGAGAATATGTCTCTGCAACAAATTGCGTTCGGTGAAACAGATGGAACAGAAAAAATATTATCAAAATTTTAGAAAAATGCTGGCCTGTTAAGGGAGAGAATATGTCTCCGCAGCAAATTGCATTCAATGAAACAGATGGCACAGACAAAATATTATCAAAATTTTAGAAAATTTTTAAATAAAAGACGGTTATATATTAGTATTCATATGAAATCTCCTTTTTTTTCTTTTTTTCTTTTTTTATTTTTTATAATTAGTATTCATGTTAAATCATACATTCAGGAAGCACAGAGCCCATTAAGGAATTGTTTCAATATGTTCAGTTTCCTCATTCAGAATCACAGCTAAATATGAGAACACAGATTTTCCCTTTTGTTTTTCAGCAGCATGAAACAAACAATACATATCATTCTCACCATAATTGTAAAAGCCCTATTCCCTACAAGCAATCATTCTTTGTCTTTTTTTTAATACAATGCAACTGTCCAGCCATCATTTAAAGTCCTACAATTGCAAAAAAATAAATAAATAAATGTATCCATGAAATTTTTCATCCATGATTTGAAATTAATTAACAGTAGGAAAGCCACAATTATCTGAAGAACTAGTATTCATTTTATAATTTTGTCAATGGAAGATAAGTTTAGATGAATTCCAATGAATGCAAGTTTCTCTAACTGTGTTGCTCTTTTGAGTTAGAAGGTTACTACAACCAATTATAAGGTTTTCTTCCCTCTTCCTACAAAAAGTATCTTATTCAACAGGCATATGCAACGTGTGTCCCACATACATGTGAGTGTTGTTGCATATACCTGTTACACAAGGTACCACCTCCTACCTACTTGGAGCTGCTTAAACGTGTTGTCCTCCCTACCTTAGACAGGAAAATTACACCATTCTATCATTGGTGCTATTGTTGCACCCTTTCTTTCCAGCAAATTATTACACCATTTTATCGTTGTTGCTATTGCTTCACTCTTTGTTTCCAGCAAATTAATGACCCTCCTAATTTTACTTTTTTATATCAGAAATTATAAATTATAAAAACTAATTCAGAAGTTAATAGATTAACTATCACAGTTGCACCACTCTCAGATATGCAAATAACATATTTTGTCAAAAGATAATTCTTAAAATGAACACACTGCAAAGTGAAAGCATAAATTCATGATTCCATGATTAAAAACCAAACAATTCTAACCACACCCCCAACCCAAAAACAAAAGATGAACAAAGAAGGTTAACACACCTGCAAACCACTCTCAGAAAAGATACGAAGAAAATTAAAACTCGTAATTGCAGCCACCCAGGCAGTACCAAGTGCCACAGCCTTCACTTCTTCCCCTTCTAATCGCATAGACCACTGGGTTTGCATTAAACATCCAAAATCAGCACACAGAAAATTCATATTCATTGTGCACAGACAATTAAACATTGGCAGGGGCAAGAATGTGCATGTCTAAATTACAACATAAAGTATGAACACTAATAAAGGTAAATGATTGTACCTCACTATTGTTTGCCCAAGTACTGAATGGGCGATACATAAGAGTACTCATGCTCTTCTCACCCTTGCAAGGGTTAGCAAAAACACTTCCATTTTCATTTAATGCAGCCATTGTAAAGCCAAAATGATCAGTCATTGACGGAACTCGGGGACCACTACCAGTGTCATGAAAGTCTATCTGTATCCATGAACTATTAGTACATAACACAGCCTCCCCTGACCAAGGCATGATTCTTAATAAAAGTTTGACTGCAAAAAAGAACAAAAAAGAAAGGAAAAGAGAAAGACTAGAAACTGATAATAAATTAACAAAAGGAATGGATTACCTCTATATGGGAGTATCCATCATGCTCAATTGTGGTTATACTTCCAACCATGTTGTAGCACAAAAAACTCCTTTTTCCAGGCTGCACAGGAGTAGCACCTGGCTGAAATGACTCCTGCATTTTCGGCCTAGCAGATGTTATGCTTCTTAAACCCTCATTCCTGTTATTCAAGCTTTCCTTCTCAATACGATTCGCTTTCTTACGGGATTCAACCTTTGGGCGCAAGCTCCATTCATCATTACCATTCTCCTCCAAATTTTCCTCATATGCAGATGGTTTGCGTAGCCTTTTTCTGCTTGGAGGCTCAGATTCACCATGGCTACCTTCACCAAGATCACTTAGACTACCAGAGGCACTAAGATCTTCTTCCTCTTCATCAAAAAAAAGGAGCCCATTACTATTCTTTGAATTTAAATTTGGAACATCCTCGGTAGGAGATTTCATTGACGAAGGAACAACTGATTCCCATATGCCATACTTTCCCATAACATCAACAATAGCCAGTGCATTGCCAATTGGCTTCCATGCCATGCAACATATTTTATCATCAAATTTCTGCCTGTCAATATCCTGCTTCCGATCAACATCCCAGATAAGAACCTGCCTATCTAAACCAGAGGTAGCCAAGTATTTACCGTTGGGTGACCAAGACAAGAAACAAATAGGTTGTATGTGATCACCTCTCAATGTAAACAGCTTCTCAGCTGTATCTCTATCGTACATCACCACATCATTTCTCAAACCCGGGACAGCTAAGGTCTCCCCATCAGGACTCCAGCTAATCACATTCATGACGGAAAGGTCTAAACCAATGTCAGGAGCTACGCCTTTAAGAGTGTGCAATGCTACTCCAGACTGAAGCTCCCAAAATATGACAGTCCCAGTTGAATCAACAGATGCCAAGTATTCACTCTTGGGATCAAAAGCTAAGCCAGTTACAGGCCCTTTATGTCCTTTGAGAACCCTTGCAATTGAGCCATCAATTGTGTTTATCAGCTTAATCCCCTCATCATCACCCGCAGCTGCCAACATGCTCCCTGATCTATTAAATGCAAGGGCACGTATTGGCAATGTGAATCTCGTAATATTAGTCTCAAACTCTCCACCTGATAAGAACCCAAAAAAGAAAAGTCTAGCAAAATTAATCAAACTACATAAACCGAACAAAATTAAACTTTAAGATGATTAGACGCAGCTGAGTGATTTTGCACAGCGAGAGAGTTTAGGTATGTTCCCAATAAGCATTACCAGGTAATCAAATAAGATGCGCAATTAAGAGTTAAAATGAAGAAACTCAAACAAGAGTTCCAACTATACCTAATTTCTAGCAAACCAAAACCAAATCCGGCAATTGTCACGCTCCAGACATACAGAGTAAAACATCAAAACCTACTTTTCAAAACACAAAATCATTTCACACATTCCATCAAGAGTACCATAGACTTAAATTTTCAACATTTCACACAGATCTATACGAGCAGACCAGCATTCCAACAAAAATTAAAACATTTCACACATCAAGTTGATTCTTCAGAGAATCCCAACAGAGCACAAAATAATTACCATGCGAATCTAGCAACTGAATCGATAAATGACACCTGGAAAGAAAACCCATCAAGCTAAAAACACAAATCAAACCCAATTTTCCTTTTTTTTTTTTTTTTTTTAAATCCCAACATCAAAATTCCACAAACTTCATACTCAACAAAAGAAACGGAGAAACAGAGATTAGAATACCGGGAAACTTGTAGAGCTTGACGGAGTGATCGATGGATCCAGAAGCGAGGCAAGTGGAGTTGGGGCTAATGGCGATGGCGGTGACGCCGTCGCGGTGGTGGCGGAGAATCCTGGGAGCGCTTGACTGAAGAAGAGGGTCGTGGATGGAGATGGAAGGATCGGAAGAGGAGGCAGTGACGAGGTGATGTGCTTGCTGGTCCCACACCACGGAGCAGAAGGAGCCGCCGCCACGGCCATTGCTGGAGGAGGCGGCCTTGTGGGCCTCCCTGAGCTTCACTGACCGGACTTTCATGGCGGCTTTGGAAATGGGTTTGGCTTGGCTTGGCTGGGTGGGTGGGAATTTGTGGATTTGATTTTTGGAGTTGGGGGTTATGTGGGGGTGTGTTCGGGGATTTGGCGGGAAATGGGGGGGTTTTTGGTTTTGGATTTCCCGGGAGGGATTTTGAGCGAAAGGAAGAGAAGGAAATTACCAAAGAGGGTATAGAGTTAAGACGTATTTTACTTTGGGAACCATTGGTGGTTCTACTCCTTTGAATCAGGCCCATTTGGAGTAGACAGTTTTCCTCCAAAGTCCAAACTCACTTTCATTATATCATTCCCGTGTGATCATCCAAAAAAAAAAAAAGAAAAAGAAATCATTCACGTGTTAAATTATACAAAACATCCAAATCGATTTAGAGGAAATTGTCATGTGGCAATTGATAAAATTATCTAAGGTTGCATTTGGATACATGAATTTAGATTTGAATTTTAAAGTAATAGATTTGAAATACTTTAATTCCAAATCTATAAATATTTAAGTGTGTCATAATGTTATATGAATTTCTAAAATTTTATGAGTTTATAAGTTATTTCAAATTCAATCTTTGGCGGATTTACTAAATCCAAATCCTTGATTTTTTTTTTTTTTAAATTATTCAAACAAGGTATTCGGATTTTAATCATCTAAATCCAAATTCTTGTGCTCAAATCATGTCATCCAAACACACTGCAAGTGTATTTTACGTTACATGACGTAATTAATGAAGTGATATAATTTTTTTAAATAATACATATAAATTACTTTAATTATAAGTCGTCGTGCAATGGGATGGGGAAAAAAAAAAAAAATCCTCCAAGCCACTTTGTACTTTGGAGGACTCCCATGACTATTAAGTGCCCGTTTGGGCCAAAAATCACAATTGCAATATCAAACATAATTTTTTTTTGTGTTTAGTAAAATTTTCAAATGGTTCTTTTTGAGTCTTTGACCATTAGTAAATGTAATTTTTTGGGTTAACGTAATGGACCCTTGGACAGTAATTCCAAATCATATTTTTTGACCCATCACTTTTTTTAAAAAAGTTTCAAAAGGTTGAACTAAACTCACCTTAAGTTGGTCACATGACTCAAAGTAATCGATAAATTTTTAAGTTTTTAGCTAAAAGGTTGGAAGAACTTTCCTTCAATAGTTTAGAAGAGAACTCTGTCTATTTAGAATTTGTCAACTTGGGAAAGCAATTGTATTTTGTGGTTCTATTTGGTTGACCCATTGGAATTTTTTTCAATTTGGGGAATCCCATACAGTTTGATTTAGGTATTAATTTCAATATGGTAAGTACATTTTCTCCCTTTTTCTTTCTTTCTCTTGTCACTTGTCACTTGTCTGAGTCCTCCCACCCTCTCCTATTCTTCTTCTATTAGTCTTACCTATCATAACTTCCTCCGCCTACTCCTTGCCCACTGAAATTTACTGCTATTAAAGTTGTGGGTTAATTAGTGCCGTTTGTTATATTATTGATAAAATTGGGCAGTTTAGTGGAGATGAGATTAAGTTGTTTATGGCTTGACCAGATTAGTGCTAAACTGGCAATAAGATTGAATATGTTGAAACTGGGATGAATTTGTTGGCAGTTGTAAGTTTTGTAAATTTTGGGTGGTTTTGAAGATGTTGGTGATTTCTTGTGGCTTGGCCAATAGGAGCTATCGGTGATGATTTCTTTTTTTCTTTTTCTTTTTCCAACTTGTATGTTTAGTTTCTTAAATTTTTATGCAAAATATAAAATGAATAGAAATTTAGAAAAATATTACTGGTTTTAGACTTTGAGGCAAGTAAGTGATAAGCTAACGCATATTCTGATTGAAATAGAATATTACTACCAAATTTACATTGTATATCCATAATAGGCCTAAAAAAACATGATTCCAAGTGAATACTTTGTGCGTCTCCCCCTTCCAAGTCCATCACAAAGGAAATGAAAATTGAGATTTGCTTTATCTATGGTTGGTCTGCAACCATTGGATGTTGAATGCATCTTTGGGGTAATCTATTAAGAACCACCATAGGTATATAGATAATAATTGTTGTAATATTGCATTTAGTTATTTAGTGGTTAGTTAGTTACAATTCTAATCATGTTAATCACATTTAACATATGTTTGAATTATTAATGCACATGGAGAATAATAGAACCATTAGGATAAGGCCATGTGGGCCAATTAAATAGTTATATGATTCTATAAGTACCTACTTGTAATCAAATTTCTATTCATTGAAGAATAAACCAATTGATTACTTAGTGCATTTCTTCTCTCTCTCTCTCTCTCTCAATATTTCTCTATGGAAGGTGACTACATTGAATTAAGTCAATTCCCCTACAATTCTTATTCATCTCCATTAGGAACCACTAGGTTCTTAACAAGTGGTATTAGCAAAACCGATACAATTTTCGGTACGGTATTGAATTCCCTGTTTCTAACTAAATTTCATAGTTCCTATTGGGTGGAAACAATGGGCCCATGGACTTTCTTTTATTTTGTTACATTTCGGTCGAAGGGTTGAGAGGAGAGAGTGCATCAAACTATTTGCAAGGGACAATACATGTAAAAAAGAGAATAAATAACTTAATAAAATTATCTGAGGCTTTATTAAGTGCTTCTTTAGGAGTTAAACTTCCATTTGTCCATATTTTCATATTTCGAGAAAAAATATTCTCATAACTCGAAAAGAGTTCTTTGCCAAATAATAGGCAATTCACCTATAGGATACAACAAAGTCACATTCGGTAGACAATATTTCTGAAGTTTCATTATAAAATAATTTATTATAGAATTCCTTGTTCCTAACTAGATCTCATAGTTCCTATTGGGTGGAAACAATGGGCCCATGGACTTTCTTTTATTTTGTTACATTTCGGTCGAAGGGTTGAGAGGAGAGAGTGCATCAAACTATTTACAAGGGACAATACATGTAAAAAAGAGAATAAATAACTTAATAAAATTATCTGAGGCTTTATTAAGTGCTTCTTTAGGAGTTAAACTTCCATTTGTCCATATTTTGAGAAAAAATATTCTCATAACTCGAAAAGAGTTCGTTGCCAAATAATAGGCAATTCACCTATAGGATACAACAAAGTCACATTCGATAGACAATATTTCTGAAGTTTCATTATAAAATAATTTATTATAGAATTGTGTGTTTTGACTAGAACAATGAAAGAAAAATAAAAATTGCACCCAATCTATTTCAAACCCCTAATATATAGAAAGACAAAGAGTAACAATTGAAACATCATTATTCTTTGGCCTTCATTTGAGCGGGGACCTTTTAAAAATAATGATTTTTCATAATGTATTTTGTTAATTTATGACCTCACTTTAAAGATCTTTTAAAAATTATATATTTCTATATAATAAAAAATAACTTTTACATATTTTGATCTACTGTATCTTATCTTATTTTAATAATAAAAAAATCATACGACCTTGATTACACACGAATGCCAAGTGCATCACATGGTATACATATATGCATGTTTTAGTACCACATGTTTATATATTCTTTTAGAACCAACTTGGGTCCAGTGCTTTTGTGCATTGGACCTATTAGGATTTGAATATGTGTCATATAATTGTCACATATTTATATCTTAATAGATCTAGTGCATAAGAGCACTAGATCCAACTTAACCTAATCCTTCTAAAATTTATTTGTTGATGTGTGTTACTTATATGCTCACAGAAAATTTAAATACTCTTTCTACACGCGGGACAAGTCTAGCTATTTGACATACAAAATTACTTCCTTGCAATTCCATATCACAATCAATACTAGATATTTTAGATTTTTTCCATATCACAATCTATACTAGATATTTTAGATTTTTTAACAATTTCTATGTCGATGTAAAGGATAGACATGCATTATACGACTTGACAGTTAAAAGTTATTCCACTTCCTCTTGAACTTAGTTTGAGAAAAAAAAAAGATTGTTATTCCACTCAGCCAAAAAGAAAGAGTACAAGTAGAGTTACAAAACACCACTTATTCAAGCCCTAGTAGCATTATATAATAGAAACATGGTGTTGAAATTCGATGCAGAAGTTACTTACTTTTATTCCAAATCCATATAGCTTTGGACTTTATGAGTAATGGGACCAGTTCATTCCTTACTTGGAGGCTCATAACCTCATTTGCACCACCAATGAACTCTTGCCCAATGAACACAGCTGGTACGCTTGATTGACACCCCAA
This sequence comes from Quercus suber, assembly GCF_002906115.3. NCBI lineage: Eukaryota > Viridiplantae > Streptophyta > Magnoliopsida > Fagales > Fagaceae > Quercus > Quercus suber. The sequence continues at coordinate 683,852 of NW_027069638.1, forward strand.
CTGCAACAGTGCTCTTTCAATTTGCCTTCCATTTGGTATCTGATCAAGCTCATAGACTGTAGGGTTTGCCCCAAAGCTACATATTAGTGAATTTATGGAGTGGCTCATGCAACAAGAGCTCTTGCTGAAGATCACTACTGGCTTTTCAGCCACCAACCCTGTCACCACATCCATTGTTATGAAGTTTGAAAAAGTAGGAAAATGTTAGTATGTATGTTTTGAAGCTTGTGAAGTGAGTTAATATGAGGCTTTGCTTTGAGGAACTTGAGCTCCAACTGGTGTCTATTTATAGATCATTGTTTAGGAAGAAGATATCTCAGTGCATTCCAAACTTATCCTTTATGATTACTTGACAATGACTTAAGGGGCTTTTTGCACATTGAAGAGCAAGTTGTACTGTAGCATATGTAAATGTACCTAATTAACCATCATCTTGACTACGTTAAGTTAGTGTCGTCATTCTGGGAATTTCACTGAATAACAAGTTGCATATATCAGAATATTGACATGCAAAATGTTATCGCTGATCACAATGGTGGGGGAGTACATTCCTTAATGCCGATTATCCCTTTTTAAGTTTCGAATTAAGTGATTAATATAGAGTTTTAAATATATCATACAATAGAGACAAAGAAGGAGGTGTTAGAAGATTAATGGAATGCTCATGCATGACTCTCTCTAAGCCATACCAGCTGAATTACAAGAAATATTAATAATTTATATGTGAGTTAAACAACAAAATTCTTTCAAACTCATTTTCGTGTTATAACTAAAATATGAAAACAACTTATCAACTGAGAAAAAAAAAAAAAAAAAAAATCAAAGAGTTACTAAGTAGATCTTGGAGCATCTGGCCAGGTTGAGAAAAAAAGTAGGATTATAGGGTTTATCCAATTATCTGGTGGAAATTTTCTCATAACTTGATTCACAACCAGATCAATTCAAGAAAACAGAAAGCCAAATGAAAATTAAAGACAAGAAAAGTATGCTTTTTAAAGGTGACCTAACACATTATATATCTATTTTGACACATTGCACTAATCGGGAATGCTACTATATAAGATATATTCTCTTCGTTAAATACTAGTGCATTGAACAACTGAACAAATCAAGCCTATTTAGCATAATGTGTGGTTCTCTTTAAAAGTGTATTGGTATCCGATTGTAGATTAATTAGTACTTCAATCTTGCTATTTTTGCCAAAAGAAAATACCCACCATTGAGTCAAAAGCATATAAAATAATGTGGCTAAGTGTTTATTTTTTCACCCTAATATTTTTATTACTTCAAAGATTAGCAATAGAAAGTGAATTCTAATTGTGAAATAAAAATTTGTAACCTGGATAATGCAATCAGGACTTTATATATGAAAACTTATCAAAGAGGCATGATTGTTGGAAACTTTTATCACATATAAAGAAAGCTAAATAAAATGATACCCCACAAATGCATTATCCATTCTTTAAAAAATAAATAAATAAATAAAAGGTACCACCAGGTCCCATATCAGATGCCACTTGCTAGCATAAAATTAGAATATAACGAGCTTTTAGTTAATTTAACCATTAATTTTGTAAACAATTTATTCAAAGTAATGTTGCTGACAAAACCATTCTTGCAAAGTAATTATAGGCGCTCTGGTTTCTTAAAAAGGATGCTATGAAGATGAAGGACATCATGCAATAGAACATTGAAGTTTCTACTTATACTCTCACCTGACTGAGCTAATTGTCGTGCTACAACTCTATTTTTTGCAAGATGTGCAAGTACATGTAGAAAAGACGCTACCATCTCATCCATTTCCATATTCCTAGATGGCCTCAAACCCCCATGTATGTGGAGCATGTCACAAAGTTTTCTAAATGCTCTCCTGTCCATTCGTACATTGTTTATGGATGCTGTGTCATCCATCCAAACCATTTGATTCATATTTACAACTCTCACATTTGCTCTCTCCAATATTTGGTCACCCCAACCTCCAATTCTTCCAACTCTCCTATTCCTAGAAAGAATCACTATTGCACACATGTGCACTAACATCATCCACATTTGACATAGTAAATCTAATTGATGTAGCAACACAACTAAAATTTTCTTTTTATGATTCCTTGGTGGTCGAGCCATCACTGCAATCGTGCACAAGAAATAAAAACTTAACATTTAAGAAAATTACAAATTATTAAAACAACTGCTACTAGACTAGCTACTGGTGTGACATATAGCTATGTAACTAATATAATGGAAGAAAACTATTTGGGATACTTACTAATAAATTCTTATTAGCTAAAAAAATCTATTGTTTTTAATCTTAGATTAGCTATTGCCTGTAAATGACCAGTGCAAAAAGAGTAAAATGAGTTTCCTCCATTGTACATTCTCACAATAATATCAAACCAATGAATCAAGGCCCGAAAAAAATAGCATATACTGTGTTTATAGGATTGGTTGGTTACACACCCTGTGTATTCCAAATAGTCCTTATGTAGGCAGATCATTATGCAGACAAATTATTATGTAGGCAGATATGTAGCTACCATGAAACCCCCACAAAATATATAAGGCATCTACTCATAACATTCTTCCTAACTATATTATATACTCACAAAATCACTACCATTATGAAGCATCCCCCAATTAAATTCATGCAATTCATTAAGGAAACAATATAATATTATAAAGCATTCTCAAGAGTGCGAATAAGCTATGATATACCTGGGAACCCGCTCGCAACCCAATAACTGCCTCCATAAACTGCAATAATAAGAGACAAAGTTGCCGCAAATTTAAAGGCCGAATACAATAAAATAAATCATACCAATTAAAGAACAGAGTATCAATAAAGAAAACAAAAAAATTTATTCCATTATTTGAATATAACAATTAGTGGTCAAATACAGCACCAAAGACAGCTTCTTTTAATTTGATCAAAAGGAAAATATACACATAGTACACTAACAACAACAAGAACACAACGGTGATAAACAACTAAATGCACTCCTCTGATGCATTGAGATTGATACTTCCCTCTGATGCATTGAGATTGCTGACAAACAACTAAATGAGTTTCCTCAGTTTCTTCTTTTCGTTCTCATATCCTTGGAAATCAGGGTCATGGCATACAGTGGTGGCTTTAAGGGCCTCAGGGAGTATGCAGTGGCACAGTGAACCGAAAACCCACAAACTTTCATACCCACAAAATCGTAGCAACCCATAAAATCCATACCCATCCTTACTCGACAACCTCCTTACCACCACCAGAAAATCCAAATGAGCTCATGCTCTCCCAGACCTTGGTCACCGATGAGGGAGAAGAGAAACAAGAGAGAATTCAGACGTAGACAGATGGGAGAGATGGAGAGTGAGGGCTTGAGACCGGAGAGATGGAGGCTGATGTGCGATGGGAGGTAGGGCTGGAAATTTTTTGAGTACGCTATTTATACAAAGCCTAAGGCTCCGTTTGGATTCAGCTGAAAACTAAAAACTGAAAACACTGTAGCAAAATAATATTAAAATGTGTAAATAGTACGTAGGACCCATTTTTAATAAAAAAGTTGATAAAAATTAAGAATTGTGGGACCCGTAAATAGTACTCAGTGCACTGTTCACTAGCTGAAAGTCAAATAATGCGGCTACTGTTCAATGAACAGTAGCCGCACTACACCTGAAATGCTTGAAAACCAAAAAAAAAAAAAAAAAAAAAAAAAAAAAAAAATCAAAACGCAGACACTAGACGCCGAATCCAAACGGCCTCTAAAGCCGCATTTTTAACCCGCGGGTATAGGCAAATCTGAATCCGCGTGTAAGAAACGCGCCACTTCCTAAACTAAATCCAATTGGCTGGCCTTGTATTCCTAGCCAATATGAGTATGCCAGCACATTAAAAATTACTTACCTCGACAGGACTGCCAGCTCTTATTATTTGTTAACATCTGTTACCGTTTGGAAAATTTTAATAGGGGCGCTCCTTCAAAATATTCACACCTGGCCTCATGAACTCTCAGTTAAAATGTTTGAGCCCATATCAGTAAAATAAGTGTTGATGTGGGCCATGTGGCTTGTATTGCCGAGCCCAAGTCAACACAAGTTGACCGAATTCTTGTTATATTAGGAGACTTGTAGCTGACTTAACATATATATATATATATGTGTGTGTGTGTGTGTATGTTAGTAGTTACAGCAAAAAAAAAAAAAAAGAGAATTCCTAAAAAAAAAAAAATCTAGCAGTCGCATAAAAAGAAGAATAGTATTTTCTTGTCTTGTGGGTGAGAGAGAGTTAGGGTGTATTGGAATTTGAGTTTCTTAGAGTATTCTTGTGCATTATTATATCTCCCTATTTTTATAGTGAAATTTCTCCGTCGTCTCTATGGAGGTAGGCAGTTTGCTGAACCACGTAAATTCTTGTGTTCTTTGTGTGTGCTTGTTATTTAATTTCTGCTTATTTACTATTATTGATTTGAGTCTTGGGGTGCTATCTGCACAACAAGTGATATCAGAGCCAGGTTAGGATTCAATCCTTTGAATATAGTAAAGATGTCAAGCACAAAGTATGATGTAGAGAAGTTTTGTGGTAAGGGAAATTTTTCACTTTGGCAAAGGCGGATGAAGGATCTCCTAATTCAACAAGGAGTTCATAAAGCCTTGCTTGGGAAGGAGAAGAAACCGGAAACGATGAAGGATGTAGAATGGGTAGAGATGGATGAGAAAGTAGCTAGTGCTATTCGTCTCAACCTAGGTGATGAGGTCATTCATAACATCCTAGAAGCAAAGACCGCAAAGGAGGTTTGGGAAAAACTAGAAGATCTTTATATGAGAAAAAATCTGATGAACAAGTTGTACGTGAAGAATCAACTGTATAGTTTGCATATAAAGGAAGGTTTAGATCTGTTGGAGTATCTTAACACATTTAACATGTTGAACACCCAACTGTCAAGTTTTAGGGTGAATTATGAGGATGGAGATAAAGCATTACTCTTGTTAGCGTTGCTTCGTACTTCTTTTGATTATGGGTGTGCAAAAAATGTACCGATTCGCCAAACCCGACCCGACCCAACCTGACTTGCCGGGTTGGGTCGGTTTTTAAGGCTTAATGGGTTCGGTTAGGTTACAATTTTTTATTTATTTTATTTTTTTATAGCGGGTTAGGTTGGATTTGGGTCATAAAATTACAAACCCGCCAAACCCGACCTGACCCACTCATATTTAATATATATTTAAAATATATTATATATTTATTTTTTTAAGGGTGATGCTGAGATTGATCCACAGCAGCAACAAAAAGAGTCTTATTCAATTGCTAAAGGTAGAGAGAAGCAGGTTCACAAAGCACCACAGATATATGGCTTTGAAGACATGGTTAGCATTGCTCTCTTAACTAGCAGTGGAGATCCATTGTCTTACAGGGATGTAGAAGAGATGGAGTCATTACAGAAGAATAAGACTTGGGAATCCTCTAGTATGTTGACAAATCCAGTTCCAACAGACAAGTTCAAGGGCTACTTGGACTTGGTTAATGTTTGTAGCTTGTAAGCCCTTAAGGGCTAAGGTGGAGGCGATGGAGGAGTTTACTCGTGTAGCTTGATCAATTCAAGCCAAGGTGGAGATTTGTTGATGTAGGTTGTGTGGCTTGTATTGCCAAGCTCAAGTCAACACAAGTTGACTGAATTCTTGTTATATTAGGAGACCTGTAGCCGACTTAACATATATCTATATATATATATATATGTTATTAGTTACAGCAAAAAAAAAAAAAAAAAAGAGAATTCCTAAAAAGAATAATAGTATTATATATATATATATGTTATTAGTTACAGCAAAAAAAAAAAAAAAAAAAGAGAATTCCTAAAAAGAATAATAGTATTTTCTTGCCTTGTGAGTGAAAGAGAGTTAGGGTGTATTAGGATTTAGGTTTTTTGAGAGTGTTCTTGTACACTATTGTATCTCCCTATTTTTATAGTGAAATATCTCTTGTTGTCTCCGTGGAGGTAGGCAGTTTGCCAAACCATGTAAATTCTTGTGTTCTTTGTGTGTGCTTGTTATTTAATTTCTGCTTATTTACTATTATTGATTTGAGTCCAAGGGTGCTATCTGCACAACAATAAGTAATGGATATAGGGTTCTCAGTAGAGGACAAAGGCTTAAAAGCCATAGACAATATTGACAGCAACACAAAGCTCTCAATAGAACTTGTAGAAGATAACGGCGGACACAAAGGAATACAAAGCTCTTAGATTTGAGTTTAATTAATGTGCTGCAAATTTCAGAATCCATATCTCTCTCCATTTTCTCCCTTTTCTCTTCTCTTCATCTCACTTTCTCGATTTTTTTCCTCAACTTCACCAAACTTTAAAATCTCTGTTTCTACCATACTTTTTTGTGGGACACCCATGGCTGAATCTCCATGGTTGCATCAGCCACCGAGACCTACACCACCACCACCACCAGCTGTGCTTGCCCATGTGACCTCCTATCTTAAGGCTTTCTCATCTCTCTCTCTAGCCCAAATGTGGTTGATTTATATTTGATTTGATTTTAATGTTGTTTTTGAAATGCACAGATAATGTTTGAGAAAATACCTGTTAAAAGCTTTGGTTCCAATGCATTGTGATTTACGGCTTTGCCTTGAGCTGATGTGTTATTTTAGATGATGGTAGTTGTTTTGCTTATTTTTTTGCCAGTTAGTGTGTAATTAAACTATATTCATATTTTCTTAAAATTTTATGGTTTATTATGTTAGAGGGGATGATTTTAAAATTTTAATATATTCAGAATATTTCAATCAATGTTAAAAATGTTGCTTTTGATCTTATGTTAGACCAGTTTCATTGTTGAGTAAGAGGACTACTTAAAGTTTGTCATAGTGTTTCATGGCTGAGTAAGAGGACTACGTAAAGTTTATTTGCATTTTTACAAAATTGCAGACAGTTCAATAGTGCAATTTCTTCTTGAGAATCGATAATGAAATTTGTGCCAAAGCACCTATGCATGTAAGAAGAATGTTGTTGATTTAGAAGATAACGAGTCTGTCATGGACATCCAATTGATGAATTTGGAGTAAAAGAACATCATGAGGAAAAGAATGAGTGCTGAGATTTAAATTATGCATTAGTGGAGGGAGAAGGACTACTTGTTTATTTGGCATTAAGTTTTTTGTTGTTTTTGTGGTCATTTTAGCCTATTTAGTGAAAGCAAAAAAGACAAGGATAGTCCTTGTATTTAGAATAGGTGAAATTGTGGATGAATTGTAGTTTGGTGATTGTGATATATTGTAATGACAATTGTTTGAGATATTGGTAAGCCTTGTCTCTTGTTTATTGTAATGAAAATTGAAATGGCTACTAGTTTTACCATTTTGTAATGGAAATTGAATACACTGCTTCATGAGGAAGTTTGGTCGTTGTGAAATATTTGCACCAATTGAAAAAAGTAATTTTCAAAAGATAGAGGGTGTTCATTATACTAGATTCCTTTTATCTATACAAAAGTGGCAGTTTCCTTGTATAGTAACAGTTTTGCAATAACAAAAGTTTGTCCAAAATTATGCAAAAACAATTTTGCTTATTGCAGAGCCTACAGCCCAAAATTAAAAATTGAACTTAATAGACACAATGGTCTTATCAACTAAAATTAAAAAGATCAATATGGATTCATCATAACATTGGCATAATATTAAGTTGGTCATTACAAAATTGCCTCATGAGTACACAATGGCTATACCAACACAAAAAAGAAACTCATGGAGAGCTTACAAAAGAGTGACCACAATCAACCTCAATCTAGCACTAACATATCCTAATAATATGAAGTCCTAACAAAAAAAAAAAAAAAAAAAAAAAAAAGAAATCCATCAAATGTTGATCCAAGTACACATCATATATCTCATGTTTTAGCTCTTCCAATCCTAGCTCTAGCTCCAATTCTAACTTTTTCATATCTAGATCTAGCTCTTCCTTTTCCAACTCTAGTTACAAAAGAGTGGACATATGAAAAGATTCATCTGCCATATTTAGACACAAGATATACCAAACTATGCCAAAAGGCAGCCTAGAGCAAATTTATACCGATGGTAGCATGGAATTTTCCCCCTAGAAACATTTAAAACATTTCATCAATTAGAATGAAACAAAAATGAACCCAATCCCAATTAATATCAACTATAATAAAAAAAATACCTTATGAATTCTCTTACTTAGTTCATTGTGGCCATTGCCCATGTCTTACTTCTGTAACTTTTCTATATGGTTGACAACCTAATTTAAAGAAAAATAAATGTATAAAGTAAGTAATCCTTGAGAACAAGAAATAAATGGCACTATTGATAAAACAAGTATGCCACAATAATTTCTAAATTTACCTATTGGCTATATTTGTAATCTAGTTGCTTGGAATTATAAATCAATGATCTCATTTGGGTAGTAGATGAATTCTATAAGGAATAAAATATAGAACACATTATATAAAAACAAAACTTTGTACATATAGTTATACATAGTATCGAATGAATGAATTGTGTCAATTTACTTGATTAAGTTGGGCTATGAAAGGGAGAAAATACACGCTGGAATGCCTTATGTGATTGGACGGGCCGTATATGGTCTGCAGACGTCAGGATGAGCGAGCCCGTCATTTGCACGGGCCTCCAATGGACGGATCTCATGTGAACGGACCGAATACGGACATAGTGAAGGAAGGTGGGCTGGTTGGCCATGGGCCTGTTGGACCCCTCATGGGGGATATTTTGACCCACTCTCATAAGGGCCTAAACAGAGTCCTTGCGCTAGTAGGACTCCGGAAATCTTATATATTTGGTAAAGATCTTCTCTATAAGGAGGCGATCTGTCCATCACGTTTAGGATTCTACAAGGAGAGTCCTATAAGGAAAAGACTTCCGCACCAAGAAAGAGATGTCAACCTTCTACTACTATAAAAGCCCCAATACCCTCACAAACTAAGGTACGCATGATTTTACCCTCTCTAGCACTCTAGAGTTGTAAGAATACTTTCTGACTTGACCTTCGGAGGGTATTTGGCCGGCACCACACCGGTGCCCTTTGATAGGTTTTCTCCTTTGTTTCGTGCAGGTTAACATACAAGCGAAAAGAGCATTGCGCGACTTATTGGTGAACTTCTCAGCTTCATCAGTTGGCGCCGTCTGTGGGAATCACGTAAGAAGAAAGCAGTCAGACGTTGCTTCATCCCTGAGACAGAAGAGTTGCATGGTGCTCACTCGCTCGATGGCAACAACCAACGACATCCAAGGAGAGGGACTACCCACGACCGCACTCGAAAGACAGGTTCGGACCCTCACTGCGGCCGTGGAGCGTCTCACCAAACAAAATCATGACCTACAAGAACAGCTGCGTCAAAGAAACACAACACCCCACAACCAGAGGGAGGATCAGGAAGGCACCAGCGCCATGCAAAGAGAACGAGAAGGGCCTGAAGGGAGTAACGCCCCAAGCAGGCCAGAACGACAGAACATGAGCCTCCTATCCCTCACGGATGCAACGACTCCGCCTATGTTCGCAGAGATGCAGGCGATGAAAGAACAGATGGAAGTCATGATGAACGCCCTAAAGGGGCGAGTGTCCAGCGATCTGGACGACCTAGTGAACCGGACCGACTCTCCATTCACTGGCCCCGTCAATTCCTTCCCCCTACCACACAAGTTTCGGATGCCGCAAATAGAGAGCTATGATGGGGTCAAGGATCCCCTAGACCACTTGGAGACATTCAAGACCTTGATGCATCTACAACGGGTACCGGACGAAATCATGTGTAGGGCCTTCCCAACCACACTGAAGGGTCCTACGAGGATTTGGTTCAGTCGGCTGACACCGAACTCCATCAGCACTTTCAAAGAACTAAGCGCTCAGTTCACCTCGCACTTCATAGAGGGACACAGGTACAAGAAGTCCACAGCATGCTTAATGAGCATTAGGTAGAGAGAAGACGAGACGCTAAGATCCTACATAACCCGCTTCAATAAGGAAGCACTCTCAATTGATGAAGCTGACAACAAGATACTGGTGGCAGCTTTCACGAACGGATTGCGGAAGGGCAAGTTTTTGTTCTCACTATACAAAAATGACCCCAAAACCATGTCAGAAGTACTCTACAGGGCCACCAAGTACATGAACGCGGAAGACGCGCTACTTGCACGGGAGGAAAGGCCCAGGAAAAGGGAACGCCAGGTGGACGTGTGCCAAGACCAAGGGCAGAAAAGACCAAGGACAGGAGACAGAAGGGACGAAAGGCTCCCTAAGCCCCCGAGCGGGAGGTTCACAAGTTTCACCCCCCTGAACGCCCCGATTGACCAAGTTTTGATGCAAATCAAAGACGAGGAGACACTAACATTCTCGGGAAAACTAAAGAGCGACCCAAGCAAACGGCCGCGAGACAAATATTGTCATTTCCATCGAGATCATGGCCACGACACGGCCGATTGCTACGACCTAAAGCAGCAGATTGAAGCCCTCATTAGACAAGGGAAGCTACAGAAATTTGTCAACAAAGAGAAAACGGATCATAATCGCCAAGAGCCGCCCCCCCGACGGGATAACGAGCGTCCTAGATCCCCCATCGGAGACATAAGGATAATACCACACGGGTGGAGAGCCCTATCATTGGATTCACCGAAGAAGATGCAAGGAGACTCCATCATCCACATGACGATGCGCTGGTCGTCAGCATACGTGTGGGGGACTACAACGTCCACCGAGTACTAATCGACAACGGCAGCTCAGCAGACATTCTATACTATCCAGCATTCCAGCAAATGGGGATAGACAGAGCATGATTGATGCCGGCGAGCGCTCCACTTGTCGGTTTCGGAGGGACCAGGGTATTCCGAATAGGCTCCATCACACTACCTGTAACGGTGGGCGATTACCCGCAAGTACTTACTAGGAATGTAATGTTCCTCATGGTGGACTGCTCCTTCCTTACAATGGTATTCTCGGACGGCCCACACTCAACTCATGGAAAGCGGCAACATCAACATACCATCTGATGATCAAATTCCCAACGGACTACGAGATTGGGGAATTGCGAGGGAATCAGGCAACCGCCCGAGAATGCTACATTGCCATGCTAGAAATGGAAGATCACCATCAGGCGATGTGCATAGAAGAACAGCGGACGGTCACTGAACCGGTCGAAGAGCTGGAGGTGGTAACACTCAACGAATCCAAACCAGAACGAACAACCAGAATAGGAACATTGGCCTGCCAGCCTGTGCGCCAGGCCCTCATAACATTCCTCAGGAGGAACCAAGACGTTTTCGCATGGAACCACGAAGACATGCCCGGGATCGATCCCTCTGTCATAGTACACAAGCTGAACGTGAACCTTTCAACCCCACCAGTCCGGCAGAAAAAGCGAGTGTTCGCTCCTGAACGGGACAGAGCAATAGCGCAAGAGGTCAGAAAACTACTCGAGGCGGGTTTCATTAGGGAAGTATATTACCCAGAGTGGTTGGCGAACGTGGTCATGGTCAAGAAGGCTAGTGAAAAGTGGCGAATGTGCATCGACTTCACTAACCTTTACAAAGCATGCCCAAAGGATAGCTACCCCCTCCCGCGGATAGATGCACTGGTCGACTCCACGGCCAGACACCAACTCCTAAGTTTTATGGATGCCTTCTCGGGCTATAACCAGATCAAGATGGAGGAACCTGATCAGGAGAAAACGTCCTTCGTCACCAACCAAGGCCTCTTTTGCTATAAGGTGATGCCGTTCAGACTCAAGAACGCCGGGGCAACATACCAAAAATTAATGGACAAGATGTTCGCACACCAGATAGGGAGGAACGTACAGGTCTACGTTGACGACATGCTGGTCAAGAGCCCATTCGAAAAAGATCACCTGAGCGACCTCCAGGAGACATTCGATACCCTACGGACATACAACATGAAACTAAATCTGGGCAAGTGTGTATTCGGGGTAACAGCAGGAAAATTCTTAGGTTTTATGGTGTCCCAAAGAGGAATAGAGATCAATCCAGAGAAAATACGGGCCATCATGGAGCTTGAACCACCAAGGACAGCAAAGGACGTACAGAGCTTGAACGGCAGAGTTGCCGCCTTGAACAGGTTCGTCTCAAAAGCAACGGACAGGTGTCTACCGTTCTTCTGCGTCCTAAAGAAATCATTCGAGTGGACGGAGGAGTGCAAGAAGGCATTTGAAGATCTGAAGAAATACCTTGCCTCGCCACCCTTGCTCAGCCCATCCAAACCAGGGGAAGACCTCTACTTATACCTAGCAGCTTCGCAGGTGGCAGTAAGCGCGGCCCTAGTAAGGGAAGAGGAAGGGACGCAGCGATCCGTCTATTTCATAAGCAGGGGGTTCCGGGGGCTGAAGAAAGGTACCCCCAAATGGAAAAGCTCGCCTTCGCGCTGATAACCGCAGCCCGAAAACTGAAACCATATTTCCAAGCCCAGAGCATCATCGTCCTAACAAATCAGCCCTTAAAAAGGGCAATAAGCAGCCCCGAAGCAGCTGGACGAATGGCCCTGTGGGCGATAGAGCTGAGCGAGTTTGACATTCACTACTGTCCGCGAACCGTAATAAAGGGCCAAGCAGTGGCTGACTTCATCGCCGAATACACGCAAACGGAGCAGCAGGAGCCACAAGCCCTTAGACAATGGAACATCCACATGGATGGATCATCAAACAGGCAAGCTGGAGGCGCCGATGTAGTAATTCAAACCCCTGACGGAGACAAAATCGAGTGCATAATCCGATTGGACTTCCCGACGACCAATAATGAGGCCAAATATGAGGCATTGTTGGCAGGATTAGACCTGGCGAAAGCAGCAGGCGCCGAGGCCATGGTTATACATTGCGATTCGCAGGTGATAGTCAGTCAGATTAGTGGTGCCTATGAGTGCAGGGGGGAAAAGATGAAGAAATACTTGGAAGAAGTCAGGAGACGGATCGACTCCCTCCAGGTCACATTCGTCCAAATCCCAAGGGAGGAGAATGAATGTGCTGACCGGCTCACGAAAGCCGCCTCCGCAGAGGTCATGACGACCCCCGACCGGGTGCTGTCGTTCATCCAGAACTCCTCAATCATTAACAGTTGGACGAAAGTGCAGGAAGTAAATCCAGAATACGATTGGACTACGCCACTAATGGCCTACCTGAAGGAAGGCACGCTCCTAGACAACAAAGACGCAGCCAGAAAGTTGAAAGTCCGGGCTTCGCGGTTCATAATAATCAATGACGTCTTATACAAAAGGGGATTCTCACGACCATACCTAAGGTGTTTGGGTCACGAGGAAGCGGACTATGTAATGAGAGAGGTCCATGAAGGCATCTGCGGAAACCATTCGGGGGCGCGGTCTCTAGTACACAAACTGATCCGAGCAGGATACTATTGGCCTACAATGCAGAAGGACGCACAAGCCTATGTCAAGACTTGCGACAAATGCCAAAGATTTGGTAACCTGATTAGGCAACCAACCGAAGAACTAACTCCCATGACGGCCCCTTGGTCGTTCGCCCAATGGGGACTAGACATCATGGTCCTCTCCCGACGGCCGCGCGACAGCTAAAATTCTTGGTGGTAGGGATCGACTACTTCACTAAGTGGGTCGAGGCGGAAGCTCTGGCAACTATCACGGAGAAAAACATTAGAAGTTTCGTATGGAGAAACATCATATGCAGATTCGGGATACCAAGGGTACTCATCTCCGATAATGGGAAGCAGTTTGACAACAAGGCATTCCAAGATTTTTACTCGGAGTTAGGCATCAGAAATCACTACTCATCACCCGCACATCCGCAAGCGAATGGGCAAGTTGAAGTCACGAACCGGTCCTTGCTCAAAATCATCAAGACCCGGCTCGAGGGGGCAAAAGGCATCTGGCCCGATGAGTTACCAAGTATCTTGTGGGCATATCGTACAACGGCAAGAATGCCCATAGGAGAAACACCATTCAGGCTGGCATACGGGAGCGAGGCTGTCATTCCAGCGGAGATAGGTCTTACAACTTATCGAGTGGAGAGCTACGATGAAGGCAAGAACGAAGGGGCTTTGCGGCTACAGCTAGACCTAGTCGACGATGTCCGGGCTACAACTGAACAAAGGATGGCTCGATACCAAAACCTCATGGCAAAATATTACAACTCCAAAGTCAGACGCAGAGACTTCCAGATCGGGGACCTTGTGCTTCGGAAGGTAATAGGAGCGGCTAAAGATCCCTCACAAGGAAAACTTGACCCAAACTGGGAAGGACCTTACAAGATCTCATCTTGGCAGAGAAAGGGAACCTACCACCTCAAAACCATGGACGGGCGGAAACTGCAACACTCGTGGAACACAGAGCACCTACGGAGATACTACCAATAGATGCGACATGAAGGGACATCAACCCCCCCAAGCATTCCAGCTCATTTCTAAAGTTTTCAGTAGTTTTTGCTTTGAACGACTATTTTTATTTTTCTATACTTTTACTTTGAACAAATCTCTCTACCAGTGCCTTTTTAAGCTCAAGGGGGCAGGCACCATTTTCCTATAAAGACTTCTTTCAGACTACTAAATTTTTCTTGCCTAGTCTAGTTAATTCAATATCATAAGGTTCAAAAGACTGTCCACAAGTTGGACGGGTCATCCCAAGAGGATGTAAACATCTAAGTCTAGATGATGGATGGACCAATAAGGCTGTCCACAAGATGGACGAATCATCCCAAGGGGATGAAAACCTTAGTCCAGATGATGGACGGACCAATAAGGTTGTCCACAAGATGGACGGACCAATAAGGTTGTCCACAAGATGGACGGATCATCCCAAGAGGATGAAAACCTAAGTCCAGATGATGGACGGACCAATAAGGCTGTCCACAAGATGGACGGATCATCCCAAGAGGATGAAAACCTAAGTCCAGATGATGGACGGACCAGTGAGGCTGTCCACAAGATGGACGGATCACCCCAAGGGGATGAAAACCTAAGTCCAGATGATGGACGGACCAATAAGGCTGTCCACAAGATGGACGGATCATCCCAAGAGGATGAAAACCTAAGTCCAGATAATGGATGGACCAATGAGGCTATCCACAAGATGGACGGATCATCCCAAGAGGATGAAAACCTAAGTCCAGATGATGGACGGACCAGTGAGGCTGTCCACAAAGTGGACGGATCATCCCAAAAGGATGAAAACCTAAGTCCAGATAATGGACGAACAAATAAGATTATCCACAAGATGGACGGACCATCCCAAGAGGATGAAAACCTTTAATCCGGATAGTGGACGGACAAGTAGCAGCGTCCACAAGTGGACGGATCAACCTAAATAGACGGTAACTACTAAGTCCACATAATGGACGGACCCAGGATAACGTCTTCTAGTTGGACGGATCACCCAAGGAGGATGGAATAAGCTACCAGACGGACGGGTTCAATAAGCTAAGCCTACCTGACGGACGGGTTCAAAATCTACATGACGGACGAGTTCAATAAGCTAAGTCTACCTAATAAACGAACCGTTCAAAAGCAAATGGTATTTCCAAGTCACACAAATCATCCAAAGGGATGACGACCTTTGGTTAAGCAAGTAATGAACGGAGGAACCATATAAGCAGAACGGAGCTCATTTTAACATGAAAGTATACATTAAAAATAAAAACATGCATTCCACGAAGGTAAAGCGAAAGGTCAACGGACCTTGCATAAAATAAACATACTGAATGGTCAATGTATATACAAACCCCACAAACATGATAGGTGTTAAAAATTGTTCCACACATTATTAAAAAAAAAAAAAAAAAAACTAAGTTATTACAAGCAAGACTAAGATATTACAAATCAGCTCCGTCTCCCTCTTCAGCTGGACGATCCCCAACGTCTTTGGCCTGGCTGTCCGCAGCAGTATGATCCATAGGAGCTTTGCGGACAAAGATGTTCTCGTCGAAGAGAGCATCAGTATCCTCCGATTGAGCGGGCTGGGCGGTTGACAGCTCGGGGGCAGTGACGGCGACGGTGGATAAGTCTAACTCTGGGTACAACTTCCTCACCTGACAGAGAGCATCGTCGAACCCGTCGTTGAAGACAAGACTCAGTTCCGCAATAAGGGCGTTGGAGTCACGATACTCGCGTACAGCGTCCTCCTTGGCCTGACGGACTTTATTGTCTTTATCCATTAGGTCCCTCTTCAGATGGTCCGTCAGCTGGATGGCCTCGTCCCGGGCCATCTTGGCCATCTTTAACTTTTTCTCCTGTACGGACTTCCAGGCCCTGAGATTGAGCAGCTCCTCCTCCATCACTTTGGCTTTCCCGCGAATCCGGCCAATGGTTGTCTCGTGGTTGAGACACCGTCCCATCAAGCCTTTCATCATGATCATAGCCTGAGGGGCAACGAAGATGCATAAGTAAAATATTAAGAGAACGGTGAACGGATGGACCAAGGATGACGGAGTAGTTACCTGAGCAATGTTGAAGAGACCCGTCTCCCCCATCGCCTCCGTTGAGTGATTCCCAAGATCCTCGTAGTCGTCGGTGGTAATGATCAACGACAACCTTTCCAAGGCATACTTGGAGTCCTCACGGAGCAAGACGGGTGGCTTCTTTTGCTTGTCAGTCGGACCCGTCATGAACCCCTTGCCCGCACCATGCTTGGCCGGAGTGATTGACTTACTCCCCTCAGCCATCAAGTCGACGATCGGCTCCAGGGGGACCTTAGGCTGCTTAGGAGGACGGTCACCCTTCACGGACAACTTCCTCTTTAAGTTTTGCTTGCTGGAGCCCGTCCCCATAGGGTCCGTTCCAGTTTGTTTGTTCTTCGCAGCTTGTAGTCTTATGGCTGCTCGCCTCTTGGCATCCTCCATCTCTGAAAAAGGTGGACGGACTAAGAAATAACAAATAATAACAGTAAAAAAAAAAAAAAAAGAGGTCATGAGGGTAGACGGACTCACGTAGACGGGTCTGTTTCTCGTACTTTAAAGTCGCTAGGGTGGGCTTGGGACCGTCACAATACCAGCGGATTGTGTTGAGGTTGACGAGCTTGGCCCACGTCCGCTCCTCTGGCTTTGTCTTTGAAAAAATTCTCTCAAGGAAACTGAATTCCTCAAGTGTAATTTGGGGATGCCGTCGAACTGCACCATAGAGGACGGACGTTAGAAACATTACAAAATTATTAAGATGCACGGAGTCATTTATGACAGGCCATACCAGATGGGTTTAAAATGCCCCAAACTGTGTCGACAGGCATGAAATCCGTCTCCCCTGGATGACACATCCAATCCTTTCCTTCTATAAAAAAGTAACGACTCTTCCAGTCTCTATTTGAGTCTAGAGTTTCATAAATGACTTTCAGGACGGGGCTCCTAGGGACGAAGCTGTACATGCCCCTCGATTTGTCTATCTTGTCCGGATGGTAGCAATGGAGGAACTCTTTTATTGAAAGCCTCCTCCCGCCGTCCGACATGGCTCCGTACAGAACCTCCATCGCAATAAAGACTCTCCAGGTGTTAGGGGACACCTGGCTGACGGATATGCCTAAGTAGTTTAAGAGTTCGCGATGTAGCGAACTCAACGGAAACCTCAGGCCAGCTTTAAGCACTTGTTCGTACACACCCACTCCGTCAACTCCTTCGTAATAACATTTTTCTGACTTATAGGGTAGACGGAGTGGGATGTGGTCTGGGATTTGGTAGCGGACCTTAAGTGTATTAAAATGGCCCCCCTTGATAGTTGATGTAAAGGCGTGTACCGTCCACTCTGGGGGCAAGATGAACTCCCTAAGTCCATTAACCCCCACGACGGACCTAACCAGTGGCTCTTTGTCGTCTGATCCCTCTTGGATTTTGATCATCTCCAGGCCCTCATGTGTTGAGGACGAGGAGGATGATGACGGACTACTCCCGCTCGGGACGTCGTGGTCTTTGGGACCTGACGGGTATATCCCTTCGTAATCTGCCCTGTCACGAATGACCGACTGATTACTCGATGCACTAGACATGGCCTACAGGTAATGACAGAACCTAAGACTCTGACGGGTTTGGAAAGAACGATGGGCACATGAAGTAAAGAAATAAATAAGAGCTAAAAAAAATTAAAAAAGGACGGATATGAAATAACTCACCAGAAGATTGAAGCAAGATGTGGCAGGCGACGGGTATGTGAGTGAACAGACTGTTCTCTGACAGGTGTGACGGACTCGCTCTGACAATTTCTTCCAGCAACAAGTGGGGAAATGAGGGGCGGGGGATTGATATTTATAAGAGAGGTGCACGGAAGACGAAGCGACGCCTCGTTCCAAAACAACGGCCATTGACAGGATGACACTTGGCACAACACATTAATGCATTAGCTTCTGATCCAACAGTGTACGGATAAAAGTTCACAGACATAGGTGACCTGGAGACATGACCGAGTTTTAGATCCGTCAACCCATGGGTCCGTTCATTATGCGTGACGGACCCATCGGGTGAGGGGGCAACTGAAAGGGAGAAAATACACGCTGGAATGCATTATGTGATTGGACGGGCTGTATATGGTCCGCAGACGTCAGGATGAGCGAGCCCGTCATTTGCATGGGCCTCCAATGGACGGATCTCATGTGAACGGACCGAATACGGACGGAGTGAAGGAAGGTGGGCTGGTTGGCCATGGGCCTGTTGGACCCCTCATGGGGGATATTTTGGCCCACTCTCATAAGGGCTTAAACAGAGTCCTTGCGCTAGTAGGACTCCGAAAATCTTATATATTTGATAAAGATCTTCCCTATAAGGAGGAGATCTGTCCATCACATTTAGGATTCTACAAGGAGAGTCCTATAAGGAAAAGGCTTCCGCACCAAGAAAGAGATGTCAACCTTCTACTACTATAAAAGCCCCAATACCCTCACAAACCAAGGTACGCATGATTTTACCCTCTCTAGCACTCTAGAGTTGTGAGAATACTTTCTGACTTGACCTTCGGAGGGTATTTGGCCGGCATCACACCGGTGCCCTTTGATAGGTTTTCTCCTTTGTTTCGTGCATGTTAACATACAAGCGAAAAGAGCATTGCTTGACTTATTGGTGAACTTCTCAGCTTAATCAGGCTACAACATTGGTACCTTGCAACATAGATGTAAATGGTACATTTACATAGCTAATGTCCTAAATAGAAAATAGCTCATAATTAGGTATCAAGTATAGCAATCAGATTATGACTATACATTATATATATACCTGAGAATGTATTGTCCAAGGCGAGTAAGATTGACCATATAAGGTAGCACTTGTAAAGCCTGTATAAGAGTAGGGATTAGGTGGTTGACAAACTGGTGTATTGCATGCGCCATTAAATGAGACATTTGAATGTTCTGCAGCTACTTGTAGTTTTCTTTTTCCTATGAAATTGTATATAAAAAAATCACACACAAAATTAGAATTTAATATAAAAAAAATATTTAGTGATAATAAAAATGTTAAATTGCATATTTAGTTTTTAACAAAAAGTTACTCACTTGAAGAAGATGCATCTTTAGATGTGTTTGCTTGTGCTTCTCAAAGTGCTTTTTAAGTTTAGTATTTCTTAAACCTTTTGATCTCACACATGAGGGATTTAACATTGACACCTCATTTGGCGAGCAAGGCATTTCATCAGTGGTGTCACATTGTATGACTTCATTCTCTTCCACATTTGCAACTGCACCAAACTTGACCCTTGATAACTCCCTTTCAATTTTTTCATCAAGTTCCAATAGCAATTTTTGGCAAATTCTCTTAAGGCTATCTTCCCCTTAACTTTTAGATATGATTGTGTTAGCTATTCGCATCATGCTATTACGCCATACTATCTTTGCCTCTTTATGATTACTAAGTGAATGATTGTCTTGTTCGTAAGTCATCATCCCCTTCTTAGCCTCTTTTGTCCAACGTTTCAAAATGTATTGACTTGGAATTCTAGTTAAATTTTTAATACTAAAAACCCGCAATGCATGAAAACAAAGAATCCCCAATGACCCAAATTTCTTACAAGAACAAGAAATATTGTTATTGAGATGACACTGCATACTCTTTCACTATTTTCTTCTTTGACCTCAAAAACACCAATTGTATCTTGGCAATCAACTTGATCCCAAACCATTGCAAGACTATTAAGAAATTGATTTTCAAACAAATTGGATATCTTACAGGTGTAAACTTGAGCTGCATGACCCAAAGTGCCACTCTTCTTAACTGCTTTTTGTGGGGCACCTTGCTTGCATCGAAAATCTTTATCCAACTCCGAGGAACACATACTTGCCAATACATTTTCATATTCAATTACAAACTTAGTGAGGCTAATTGATTTATTTGCTATACCATTCAAAACATAGTTTGTGCTCTCACTCCTCGAGGAATATTTAAATTTAGCTGTGAAAAAAATCCTTAGTGAATGCAGTGCTCCATTTATGTCAAATTTTGTACATCATATTAAGCCAATGATGATTCTCAATATCAAATTTTTGTGTCATTTGATCCCATGTCAATTGAAATTTCAATTCTGAATCATAATATTTTTGGCACTTGTTGAACAAGTACATGAACTCTGAGTTAGAGTTTAAGTCTCCTAAGCGAGAATGAGCATTTTTTTGAAATATGCCACAAACATAGCCGATTATGTGTGTTTGGAAACACTTCCCCAATGGCATTTGACATAGCTTGATCCTGGTCAGTGAAAATTGTTATAGGCGATCGATTCCCTATTAAGTCTAAGAATGACTTAACAACCATTTAAATGAATCAATGGTCTCATCCAAAAGGAATGCACATCCAAACATCACATTTTGCCAATGATGATTAACACCTACAAATGGAGCACAAATGAAATTATATTTTTTGGTACAGTATGTAGTGTCAAATATCACTACATCTCCAAAACAATCATAATTAACTCTTGATCTCCCATCTCTCCAGAAGCGATTTTCTTGATCTACTTGAACTATGTAAAAAAACATGGGATCTTTTGCATGCTTAGACTTAAAATGATTCAATAAGCTTTGAGCATCTCCAGCACTAATCATTGTCATCTTTTGTATATTCACATGATTATAACAATCTTTTTCGGTAAAGCCCACATTTTCACTCCCTCCAACTTATTTTGTTAGATATGAATAAGCATTTTTGTACGTATACCTGCATTCACCATGGTATCAATTACATCTGCCTTAGGTTTTGAAATACGACGACCAGATCTTAACAAATGCCTCTTTGATTGTAGTGCAAGTTCATGATTATGCTCTAGATTAAATGCACTAACCCTCCAAACACCATTTTTAACTGTGAAACGAACAAATGCTTTACAACCAGTTCTAGTCTCTAGTCTCTTCGAATATTTCTCTTTACAAAAATCTTCATCTAGTTTAAAACCCTCCTTAGAACATAGAAATTCACGTTGCTTTATGTTCTTCGTCCCATTATAATATCTAGGCTTTCCTTTTCGAATACTAAAACCCATTCACAATGCATAATCATTATATAAAGCATATGGTTCATCTGCATTATGGACCACCTTATTCAACAAATTTTCATTACTATTTCCTAGCCTTACTACAAACATGTAGTCCCCTTCAATTTCTTCAATATCACTTGGTTTGCAAATAACTACAGCCATTTTTATGACAAATATAAATATTAGAAACAAAATACTAAGAAAATTACAATACAATAATTATATCATGTTTATAATTTTTTTTTTTTTTTATCGATATGCACCATGTTTACAATTTGTATGTCTTCTTAAATGCCTATGGTACACTTAATCACAAAACTCTTATGTTTAGGCACAACAATATAACAACAAAGTTTTAATACCAAAATTTTTAATGTTTATTTATTTATATAACAACAAAATTTTAGTCTTAAATTTTTTTGGGTCGATTATGGATACTCATTGAAAAAAAATATTATATTAATAAAATTTAACAATAAATATTGTAAACAGCAAAAAAAAAAAAAAAAAAAAAAAACAAAAAGGACAACCACAATCACAACTCCATCACCACCAATCACCACAGACCACTAGCCATGACAACCAATCATGACAACCACAACCACAACCCACTGCCACTGCCACAACCACAACCACAACTATAAACCACAAAACTCATAGCCAAAATACACAAAACCCACTGCCAAAGCCAAAATCATCCACCACCACCACAACCAAAATCCACAAACCCATTGTCAAAATCATCCACTACCACTACCATAGCCAAAATCAACCACCACCACCACAGCCACCAAACCCATATGAAAATACATTTAAAAAAAAAAAAAAAAACTCAATCACAGCAAAGGGAATAGAGAGATGGGCAGCAACGGCGGCTTGTGGCTTGGGGACGACAGTGTTGGTGTGGTTCTGATCGGCATTAGGTGAGCATTGGGATGGATGACTGGGCGAAGGTATCGATCGGAGGCGTGGATTGGCGGCTTGGGGCTTGGGTCAGCTTGGGCCGATGACGTTGAGGCTAGTGGAGGCATGGGTCGAAGACGTTGAGACAGAGTGGGACGGCTTGGGCCGGTGGAGGCGTGCGTCGGAGACGTTGAGACAGAGAGGTGACAGTAACTGAGAGAGAGGTGAGAGTGATTGAGAGAGAGGTGAGAGTGACTGAGAGAGAGAGAGAACTTTTTATTATTTTAATTCATCGGGTAGAATAAAATAAATTTTTTTTTTAGCTCTCATGAACAGTGCATATCTATCTATAGATGTGCACTATAGCAGTAGAGTTAAAAAAAAAAAAAAAGATTTAGCTCCACTGCTGGAGTATGAATTTAGTGTCTGAGGAGCTAAAATTTAGTAATATAGTAATATAGCACCACTGCTATGAGTGCTCTAAATGCGCAAAACCCAAATAGCAAACGAATTGTCGAGCTCACAAATAGCTCTGCTAATTGCAGTGAAAGTACCAAACATACCTTAAGAGTGTAAAAGCTCAACTTCCTACTAGCCATTAATAATAGTAATAATTTGTCAAATTTGTTCTTATAATATCATTTTAAATATTTCTTTGAATTGAACAAAAATTTATAATTGTCAATTTATATGATATCTTATCATTTTCTCTCATTACCATTTTAATTTCTAAAACAATTAAATTTAATGAAGTGATGTCTATTCCCCTTATCCTGCTTAAATTTAAAACCATCCTAAGAAGGGGAAGTGATTACCATTTCGCTCCACTCTCCTTTCTTTTGCTCTCTTTCCCCCTCATACCCTCAAGTCTCATCTATCTCCAAACTTTCAAACATAACGTAAAGGATGAGCTCTAGATATAAAAATATTGGATATACGTGCAAAGCTTAAGGAGAAAAAGGAGGAATAATCCTAATGTAAGACATATGACACTTGGCATGTAAGAAATCTACCTGTGTATAATATTCCACATTAAATATACAAATTCTCTTCCCGTTTAACTGACATTGACTCATGTTTGGCATCTCTCTCAAAATGCATTTCATAACTTATTAGGAAGTGAAATGCAATTTGCAAAAAATAATTGAGATGTTTGGCACTTTTTTCAAGATCCATGACATGCATTTTCAGTTTAATACATTTTGCAATTTTCTTGAGATTGCAATTGGAACTCAAATCATTTCTTTCCTATTGTTATGAAAATTTGTTGTTGTTGTTTAAGTATTTTAATTCATTATTTGTTTAAATAATTTTTAAAAATATTTTAAAATTTGAAACTGTGGTTGAAAGCCTCCATTTATAAGTTTCATTATCATAAATCATACTTATATTCTTCTAAATTTATATTTCATTTCTCAAAGAAGGGAAAAAAAAAAAAAAAAAACTAAAACTAAAACTAAAAAGAAAAAAGAAAAGAACCCAACTATATGTTAAGGAGGGCCGTGCCAAAAGGCTCAAAAAGGAAAATTTCGGTCGGAACCAGACCGAATTATATATATATATATGTGTGTGTGTGTGTGTATATATATATATATATAACCCATTCTATGTAATACATATATAACCCATTCTATGTACTAAACTCTACCATTCTCTTAGGCTTAGCTACTCTCTCACTCACATCACACACACACACACACACACACTCAGTTTCACCCTCTTCATCTCTCTCAATAGCATTTCGGTCCAATTCGACGTAGTTGGAAGTTTTGTGGGTTTTTTTTTTTTTTTTTAATAATTTATTTGTGTGGAGAATTTGAAAGGGGATGGGAGGAGAGAATTTCTACTTATGTTAATAATATATATATATATGTGTGTGTGTGTGTGTGTGTGTTAGTTAGGTTTTTATGAATGAGTTGGTATATATAAAACTAACTTAAGTTACTCTTTAAAATAATAAAAGAAATGTTACATCCATAATATTTTGATATTTTTACAACAATTTTACAACAAATATCTGTATGATTCGTAACTCAGTACAACCTCAGCCTCGAATGACTTGTTGTAGCTCAACACGAGTCATTGCTAAGCACGAATTCAACTTTGAACGACTCATAGTTTAGTCTATTTAATTTTAACACACACTACTAGCTTTAGGTAAAAATAAGACTTCAATTTTTTTTTTAGAGAAAATGCCAGACCATACTCTAAATTCTCATTAGTTGTTGAGCTGAATTTCGCAAGAATAATTATGATTGACATAACTTGATTAATTTATCTTATGCATTTTTTATTAGTTGTAAGCATAAACTCATTCAAGGCTCATCGAAACACAAATATGACATGAAAGCCCCACTGAATTATTGAGAAGAAAAAATCTGAAGAAAAGATTATACATATACACAAAGCAAAACCCAAAATTGGGTCATGTAGCCCCACCAATCATTTATTCTTTTTA